>NC_091950.1:189536408-189691408 GCF_031021105.1 Erythrolamprus reginae
TTGGAAGGGAGGCGGCAAGGGGGGGGGGGGGAAGGGCGAACAACAAATGGCAAATACTTACTTACCGACGAGAGACAGAGGACGCGAGAACGAACTCCGAGAGTCCAAAACGCATCGGATCGAGGGGGGGAAATCCGAGATTTTAAAGAAGGAAGCTTGACCCCTTTTAGAAAGCTCCCCCACCCCCACAAACGACGGCGGAATATCAATGGCGCTCTGGAATTTAATTCGAACTGACCTCCCCTCCCGGCAGGCCAAAAGTCTGCCTCCCTGGGCTTGGCGTTTGTTTTCCTTTCTTTTTAAAAGCCAGAAGCTTCGGCTGAGATTTGTTGCAAAGCTGACATAACTCACCGCGCTCCTTCCAGCCCGGTGGAGGGGTGGGTGGGAGGGAGGCGTGAGAGTGTTAAAAGGGGCTGTGGGGGGGAGAGGTGGGGGCGGTTGAATCACGCGCGTTATATCAAGCTAATGGGATGGACTTGCAGGTGTGCTGGCTTCCCGAAAGGAGGACCGTAGGGTAGTGCACGTGATGGCTGTTTTGAACTCATTCGGAGCCCCATCACGACTTGGGGAGGGGAGGGGGCGTTCGGCTCGCAAATGAACCGAGCGCTCTTCTATCGCGCATTAGGGAAACGGCCATGCCCTGGAAATCAGACAAAATATTGAATTCTTCGGAATTCAAACGAAATTGCATCATTCCTCCCTCCCTCCCTTTCTTTCTCTCTCTCTCTCTCTCTTTCCTTCCTTCTTTCTATCTTTCTTTCTTTCTTTCCTTCTTCCCTCCCTCCATTCCTTCCTTCTTTCTTTCTCTTTCCCTTCTTCCTTCCTTCCTTCTTTCTATCTTTCTTTCTCTTCCTTCCTTCCTTCCTTCCTTTCTCTTCCTTCCTTCCCTCCCTCCTTCCCTCCCTCCCTCCCTTCTTCCTTCCTTCCTTCCTTCCTTCCTTCCTTCCTTCCTTCTTTCTCTAAACGGTTTGTATAGAAGGAGCGTTCTCGTGTTCTGGTCATCAGCTTTTATTATAAGTTCCGTTGTTTAAAAGACCCACCCCCTGCGATCCTACCTTTTAGGGTTCTCCTTCTCTTTCTCGATTTAAAAAAAAAAATCTCACGAGTGGCTATTTATACGATGAAATACTCGTTTGAAAGGAGAACCGCGGTCCTTTTTCTGGAAGGCGCGCTGGTTTTTGTCCCCCCCCTCCCCCCCCGAAGTCGGAAAACCAAACGCCACATCGCCACTAGGTGGCGCTAACGAATTAAGAAAACGAGATATTCCCCCGGCGTCTGCTGACAAAAATAGGACACTTAATCGTTTGGACTCGGTTTTAATCGCACGCATTACATTTGCATTCCTTAACTGCTCCTTTTTTTTCTTTTTCCTTCGCCGGAGAGACAGGAAAAGATCGCACTGGATTTAAGAAACGCTCTTCCGTGTTGCTAATTTCTGTTTTGTTTTGGTTTTATGTTTTAGCTTGGATTCTGGTAATATCAGAGGAATATAATTACTTCTCCAACGGAGAGCATTGTCCTATCTGATCAGGAGAGGAGGAAACAAGAAGTTGCATTAGAAAAGGCTGAATAAGAGAATCAGGCAGCGGCGCCCTTAAAGTCTCAAGCCTGCCCTTTTATTGAAAGGTTTCCGTAAAATAACTTACCCACCCACCCGCCTCGTCAGAGAGTAATAGGCAGTAAATAGCTGACCACTCACCCAAATGGCCATTTTGCTCTGCGTAACAAATGAGCGGCTACGTGCTGCTCCATCCCCAAAAGATCCTGCTATTTTTAAAAGCGTTAAAAATATTTGCCGGCCTATAGACCGCTACTCACTGTTTGGGGCAAATAAATAAATAAATAAATAAGAGTTTGAGAGCAACTTCAGGTCGCTGCTTGGATGATAGGATAACAATGCTACAGATTTCGCATTATTTTTCTCGGTTAGCCATTCGATCTCTTCGACCTCTTAGCTATTCGACCCCCCCCCCCCCCGGTAAATATATATATTTAAATGAACTTGACTTGCACAGAATGTATAAAAAATATATTGTTGCGTCGAGTACTTCTTGCAAGAAAAAGATAAATCGCTCTTATCACTTAAGGGTAGTTCAGGGCTGCTCCTGGGAAGATCTTGTTCAAAGGCCGCAATGAGAGGCGGTGGGCGGCACAACGGAGACAATTCTATTGTGTTGCAATCGATTTCAGCACCATGGAGAGCAGCAATGGACAGGAAGATAATTAGGGTGATTAAAAAGGCTGTTCTCCCTGTAGCGAGAAGCAACGTCAGAAATGGAATTCCGCAGCTGAGAAGGCAGGGGGGCTGGACTGTGTACCCATTTCCAGACTGGCTGCTTATTAATCTGAGCTCCTTTCCTTCCAGATACTCACTGCTCCCAGATGAAGGTGTACTTGGGCCTTTGAGGCATGCTAAGTATTGTCAGAACAAGAGTTGAGAGAATGGCACAATTTGGCCCTCATCATTACTAAAGAGAATCAAGATAGGATAGAAACAAATCATGGTTATCCAAATATTGCTGTTATTATCAGAAGGGAAAATAATTACATAGACTTACTGATGGGGGAAAATAACCCCCAGAATTAGATTCTACAGCAAGGTGAATACATTTTAGTCTAGGCAAGGACCTTCCTCTAGAACGCAAAGATGGAGAAGGATGTTTGACCACATATTCAGACCAGAAATGTATGTTTTGTACAGAGAAATGAACCATTTTTTAAATAAATTCCATGATTTTCTCCAAGTTTGTTTAATTTTAGCAGTCTAATTTAGAGGTTTCTGTGTAGGAATATCAAAAGTGACATAGGATTTATGAATTGATTGAGATACATTTTCTTTCTGTTTCTGGCTTACAGTAGTATGTAATATGAGATATCACAGTACCTAAATTTATTGAATTTCCTCTGACCATAAACTACAATTTGCCTGCAGCTTCAGTTTTATTTTATTCAATGGGGATGATGAAGCAATCAAAGCACTTCAACTTGTAAAAACAATAACCGGAGTAAATGTAATTTTATCTTCAACACCTGCAGGATCAGCTGGAAGACTTCAAGTGAGTTTTTATGATTTTTCAGAATGATCAACATTTTTGAGTGCAGAAGTTTATAAAAGATGAGCTGGGAGTACAGCCTTCAATCTGGGCCTCCCCTAATAGGCGATTATTAAGAAAAGAAGATTCCCAGAACTGCCATTACTGGTCCCCCTTCAAAGAAAAGGCTTTTAAAAATAAAATAATTATTAACAAACACGTACAGAAAAAGCAGACCCGACTTGTTTATTATGGAATTTTTAAAAAAATCAAAACCAAGGAGCATTCTCAAGGTGGCACTGTATCTCAATTTCAAATTCTGAATTTCCCATTTAAAGTTTAAAGTTGATTTCAATTACTATCTGTCTGTCTGTCTGTCCGTCCGTCTGTCTGTTTATATTTGCCTGCTGCCTAACTTCTGAAGAACTCTAATTTCAGGATTTCTGAAACTTGCTACATAAAAAGGTCAATTTGAAAATATTCATTTATTGAATAGTTTGCTAGCTACCTGACAATCATGATGGCTTTTTAAAAGAAATATTAAGGGGAATTTGTCAGCAAGAAAAGAACACTGATACTCAGTGTCAGGTCCCTGACTTTTGAATTACTTGAACATTTCATAAATGTAAGTGTAAACTTTGAATTTTTTCTTTAGTATAGCATGTGATACCCAGAGAGATATGGTGGCCTAGAGGTGAATATGTTCATGTCACATTCAGGAGATTCTCTTTGTGGCCGGATATAGAAACCTCATTAACTAATATTTAGTGATGTTTCTGTATAGGGCACAAAGAGAATTTATCTGCTGTGAACTCTACACAGGCATCAAGAAGGGCACCCGGCCAGTAAACTCTCAGCTCCATTCAATCTCCAATAAAAGGAATTAAAGGGTTGTAAAAAGGAAAAAAAATGCAAGCAATGCCCATTCAATTATCTTTTTATATGAGTGTGTGCAAACAACAAAAACAGAAAGCACAATTTTTGTTTTTGAATTTGTGGAACCAGTTTATTCTATGAATTTAAGCCTTCTGCCTAGTTGTACAAAAACAATGGCCATACCTTTTGTTAGCATATTGGAACCAGCAGTAGCCTGAATTCCACATTTGACATTCCAGTTGAAGATTGCAACTATTTTGATGAATTAATATTCATTAATAATAATACTTAACATTATTTTTGCTGATAATGGAAAGGAAGGGAAACTAGCAGACAGGGGCGGCATACAAATCTAAATAATAATAATAATAATAATAATAATAATAATAATAATAATAATAATATAGATCTATTTCAAGCTATGTTGCTCTCATCAGCTAGCCATACCTGGGTAGTCTGCCTGTAAGGCTGTAGCTTTAACCTCTAGGCCACAGGACCTCCTCCTGTTTCAGCTACTGCCCTACAGGTAGACTGGCCAAATTCAAATCCCAGTAAAGATATGACTAGCTGATGAGAGCAACATAGCTTGAAAGAGATCTATACTAGTCTCCCTTCATTTTCATTATCAGCAAAAATATGTTACACGTATAGAATATAGTTTGTCGGCTATAAAAATTAACTGCCTTGAATGGCCTTGGGGGACGGGCAAGCGACAAAAAGGAAGCAGTATGCTCCCTCCCATAGTTAGGTATAGCAGGATGATTCAACAGAATACATATGTACATACATACATGCACACTCACTCTCTCACACATACATATTCTTTATCCAAACTTTAAATCTGATTTTGCCCTGATGTTGAACACCATTATGTTTGTTAGCTTACTTTGACTTTTTTTGGCTTCTTCTTATAATACATATTCAGTTTCCTGACGATTTTATCTCAAATTGCCTGTGCATTTTTGTGCTGTTGTTTGGTTTTTGCTTCCAGCTTAAATGCTCTGACACTTTTTTAGGCAGCTGCACTGTAATTATCATCAAAGGTTATGGCTTTTTGCTTTTACTACATCAATTTTATCTGTTCATCCAAGTGTATTTTGATTTACATATACGGCACAGTAAAAATGTTCAGCAAATCCCGACTGTAGTTAAACTGTTGGGGGACACAGTGAAACAGCAGAAATGTTACCTAAGATCTTTGCCAAAATGGGTTTAAACCCAGATTTCATAAAGACTCGGGCATGATCACACGGGCAGATGACCACTACTGGAAAAGAGATAGGAGATGAGGGGATCTGGCTCTTTTCTTGCAGACCTTTCATTATCCAAACTTGGTAAAACATCACCAGTGCTTAGTAAAGAGTGGTGTTTGCTCTCAGTTTATATTCTAGTGGTTTGCCCTGCCAATATTGCTGAGGATGATTTTTTAGTTGGCTGTTTACCATTGGCTTGCTTGGAAGTTCCTTGGATTATCATTCTTGATTGTTGGTCTGATGTTAATCTTGAGAGTTAATAGAAACATAGAAGTCTGACAGCAGAAAAAGACCTCCTGGTCCATCTAGTCCTGTATTTCTGTATTTTATCTTAGGATGGATATATGTTTATCCCAGGCATGTTTAAATTCAGTTACTGTGGATTTATCTACCACGTCTGCTGGAAGTTTGTTCCAAGGATCTACTACCCTTTCAGTAAAATAATATTTTCTCATGTTGCTTTTGATCTTTCCCCCAACTAACTTCAGATTAATCTATGCTCATCTGGGCCTTGATTGCCATGGCCTTTTACTTTTCTTTTTCTTTTGGCATGTTGATTGTCTCTTTTGCATAGTAAATGGATACTGTTTCCTTATGTCTATTGATGGCTAATTTGTTAAAGTGCAGGCTTTTATAAATTCCCTGGCGTTTTTCATCTGCAATGGTCAGTTTCCCAGTTGAAATTAGGGTTAGGTCTGTCCACATGTTGTGAAATTTAATAGTTTTCATCCCATGTTCTGACCACTAGTTGGTGTTCATGGATGCACTCTGCCAGCCTTTTGCCTGTTCTCCTTCGTAGTGGCTATTGTAGACATTACACTATATGTGGTAGATGACTTGGTTTTTTTCTTCTGGGGCTGCTGGGTCTTTTGGTTTGCTTAGTCTGAATTACTATACTGTGTTCCATGTTTACATTCCTGGCATTGTTTTTGTAGCACTGAGCTCCTAATTAATTCCTAGCACTCTCAATCTTGTTTTCTGCCAGGTCTTCAGCTTTGGTAGTCAAACTGAGTCCACTGCACTTGAAAATCCTTCTCACCTCTACAGGCCTTCCTTCGGCTCTAGCGCTCAATGGTCCTCTCTTTCTGGATCTGGTTTGTGACCCTGTGCCCTGGATGTTGGATATAATGGGCTTGTTTTGGTTGTTTCTTTTGTAGATTCTGATCAGGGTCCCTGAACTCCCGTCACCCCGAATCTTTGCTCCTCAGCATGTCTGGCAACTCTATGGATTGTCTCTATTTCCAGTTTTTGTCTTTGCCATGGCAACTTCCCACCTATTTGCCATTTCCTTGGCTCAGCTCCTTCTTTCCTCTACCCAACCACATACTTGATTTGCTATCCATTTTACGTGAAGTGCTCTCTACTTAAAGAGGGTGGGACTTCTTGAATTTTCTTTTCCTTGGCCGCAACAGAGCTATGGATCCCAAGAGAAAGGAGACTTGCCTGATCGCCCTGAGCTTTGAGTTCATTCTCCCACCCAATAATTCCAGAAAATTGTGCTAGGAGACTGTTACTTTGCTTCTTGGGAAATCTCACATGGCTGCAAGCTAACTCTCCTATTGATGTTCGTCCATGGTGTTCGAAGAGGACCCTGACATCTAAGAGGTTGTGGGCTGTCCACGATATGTCTTCAGGCCTATACGGGCATGAAATGTTCTGCCACGTGTTGACAGAGATGTGTGGGCACCATTGTCGCAGCATTTGCAGCTCTGGCTTTGTGGAGTGCTTGCTTCTCTTCTGCTGTGAATGTTCTTCTGGCCTCCGATGTCTGGCAGCCTTGGTGGATCAGCATGCGCCATGTTGGTCGATCTTCTGCCAGGGTTTCCCAAGAGGTGGTGTCGATATCGAGGGACTTAAAGGAGGCTTTCAATGTGTCTTTGTATCGCTTCCTTTGACCACTGTGTGATTGTTTTCCTTAGACAACTCACCATAGAGGAGCTGTTTAGGGATGCAATGTTCTGGCATCCTAGCAACATGGCCTCCTCCAATGTGTCTGGGCTTTCATCAGCAGAGTGTGAATTGATGGCAGGCCTGCTCTGGAGAGGACCTCAGTGTCTGGCACCTTATCCTGCCACTGGATCCTCAGAATTCTACGGAGGCAGGTGATGTGGAATTGGAACTCACCTATTATATAATGCCTATCTGACATTCTTAGGAATGATTGTGCACCTATTTTGACCCAGTTTTCCATCAGTAAAATGATGATAGTCAGCTCTGCTTCTCCTTGTTTGTGAGTTTGGGGTTGGATGTCTTAAGAGCTCCCATCTATCTTGGTTGTAAAAGATAGGATGCAGGAGAAAAACTAAATATGAATTTGAATAATATTGAGTTGTTGCCAATTCCGAAAGTTTGGGGTTCAGAAGGTATGAGGATTCTTGTTACATTGATAGAGCCCTGGTGACTCAATGGTTGGAATGCAATACTGCAGGATAATTCTGCTGACTTCCAGCAGTTCGATTCTCACCAGCTCAAAGTTGACTCAGCCTTTCCTCCTTCCGAGGTCGGTAAAATGAGAACCTAGATTGTTGTGGGGCAATATGCTCACTCTGTAAACAGATCTTAAATAACTTCCAGATTAATAAGGAGAAACATATATCAGTATATCAAGGTTTTTAAAATTGGTTTAACTAGTAAACTCAATGCATTCTGGAAGAGAGAGCTGGAATTGGAAAATTCATCCACATATATCCTCAAGATTGCAGTGTATTCATCATCAGAAAATTCCTGGTGATAATTTCAGAATGCACCAACATGGCTACACAAGGCTACTCTTGGAGATGCTGCATTACTCCTATACAGAGACACTACAAAGCCTGAACCCAGTTAAAGGTGTTCATTGCAGCATTCATCACTTTGCACAAAGTAGGCTAAAATTATATGCAGGACGCATACTCCTACCTTTCTGGTTATTTAAGTCATTAGCAGGCCATTTTTTTAAAAAAAAATGCTGCAATGGTACATTAACATAATTCTCTTTCTATGGAAGGGCTATTATTATAAAACAACTTGGCATTTGGAATTGATTCAAGTTTCTTCTCTATTAGAGTTTAGTAAGGGAAATCAAATCCTTTCAAATACATATTTTATTGTTACACATTTTAAAAGGATTTTATTAATTTGTTTAGCAATAGCAATAGCATTTAGACTTATACTGTATACTGCTTCATAGTGCTTTTACAGCCCTCTCTAAGCAGTTTATAGAGTCAGCTTATTGCCCCCAACAATCTGGGTCCTCATTTTACTCACTTTGGAAGGATGGAAAGGTGAGTCAATCTTGAGCCAATGGTGAGATTTGAACTGTTGAACTACAGCTAGCAGTTAGCTGAAGTAGCCTGTAGTACTGCACTCCAACCACTGCACCACCCCAGCTCTTTACTCTTTTGAGTATAGGTTGTGAACTCCCCAGAGCCAAGTTTGGGGACTCCTGCCCCAGAGCCTTTGAGGTTGAATAGCATAAAACAGGAAGGAATGTTCTACGAGATTAGATCTACTGTTATCTCTCTGGATCAACTGGTGTCTTGATACTTCTTCCTTGCTTTTTAGCACTTAGAAACACTCCTGCATTTTTATTTAATTAATTTATTTATTTTGTCCAATACACAATAATACACAATGAAGGTTATAGGGGATATAGTAGAGAAGAAATACAAGATATAGGAGAGACTATAGGACAGGGGATGGAAGGCACTCTAGTGCGCTTATGTACGCCCGTTACTGACCTCTTAGGAATCTGGAGAGGTCAACCATGGATAGTCTAAGGGTAAAATGTTGGGGGTTAGGGGATGAAACTACGGAGTCCGGTAATGAGTTCTATGCTTCAACAACCCGATTACTAAAGTCATATTTTTTACAGTCAAGTTTGGAGCGGTTAATGTTAAGCTTGAATCTGTCGTCTGCTCTTGTGTTGTTGTGGTTAAAGCTGAAGTAGTCTTTGACAGGCAGGACATTGCAACATATGATCTTGTGGGCAATACTTAGGCGTCATAGTTCTAAGCTTTCAAGACCCAGGATTGTAAGTCTAGTTTTGTAGGGTATTCTGTTTCGAGTGGAGGAATGAAGGGCTCTTCTTGTGAAGTAACTTTGAACATTTTCAAGGGCGTTAATGTCTGAGATGCGATATGGGTTCCAAACTGATGAGCTGTATTCGAGGATGGGTCTGCTAACCAAGGGTGGGCTTCAAAAATTTCAGCAAAAAAGGAGAAAGCATGGAAACTCTGAGGAAAATGCTGAATTTCCAGCCATTTGGGCCCCCCGGATCCATTGGAACTAGGCTAGAGCCCCCCTGGAGGGGGGCTGAAGAAGAGAGGCACCAGTCGGAGGTCTGGCGGGAATTGCAAGCTCCCCAGGAAGCTGGCACTAGCCTCTCGGACCGACAGCTGTGAAAAGGCAACTCATCGCCTTCGCCATTAACAGAGAGAACCGCAACGGAACAATTAGAAAATAAGTTGTAGATTGCCTAGGGTAGAAGATCACAGCATCTGACCAGGAGCAGAGTGGAAGTAAAGTGCTAGAGTCAGCTGAGTGACTGGCTAATTTAAAGTTAGAAGAAGATTTAAAATGTGACAGAAAAAAATATCCCAGAATGGAAACTAGCAGCTATCTAGCAACTGGGAATGCCACCTCTGTTGTACACCATGTAAGAAACTACGCACAAGCCACACATTTGTATTGCACAATAAATAATTTAATTAATAGACTATTGGTTTTAATGTATTTTGCAGAAAAAAAGAAAAAAGAAACACTCATTGATGGCATTTCCAAATTTTTAGGAATCTTGAGACTCTTCAGAACTTGTTTCACTTTCAGTCTCACTGCCTTCTGAACTCTTGGTCTCTTCTTCAGTCTCATCACTGCTCTCGTCATCAGTTTCCTCATCTTCTTTGTCAGGATATTGACTTTCTAACATAGAAATGTAACAGGGACAAGCTTAAAAGCTTAAAAATCATTCTAAATGTTCAGTAGCCTTCTGAATTTCTTCCTGCTTCCCACAAGACGACTAGGTCCAATGGAAACAAAACTTTCTACTTATCTCCTTTCAAAAATTAAATTTGGTGTCATAAAACCTAATAAACAAATTGGATTCGTGAACAACCAATAGCTTGAATTGCATGCTGAAAAGATCTATATTGGGTTGATCTAAATTACAATTCCACATCTGCTTCATAAATTTGCAAATGCTCTAAAAGGAGATTTGGAAAATGCCTAGGAAGCAGGAGGGGGTGGGCACTATTCCATCACCAGTTAGGCACATTCAAACGCAGCCCATTGTCATTTATTTTGGAATTAAGTCTTTAACCAAATGTACACTTATTTTGATGTAAATTACATTGATTGTAATTCTAGGCATATATGTACTCTTTGCATTGGTAATATTAAACATTTACTGTAGCAAGAACAATAGTAGCATAAGAAAAAACAAATGTGTTTTTAATTAGTAATAATTGTTTCAGATTTTTCATTTGTTATTCATCAGCTTTCTTTGTAGTGCAAATTATTTTACAAATATTTATACTCCTCTATAACAAATAACTGGGTGCAGTCCTTTAAAATTTTAACTTCATCAATGCTTGTTAAATCGTTGTAGTATTTCTAATCATCATACTCACCCAGAAGCAATTTTTTCTCAATAAGTGGAAGAAACTGATTAGCTTCAGGGTTGCTTGGTTCATATATCAGAACTGGAGTTTGACGAGAGAGAAGAAATTAATATTTCTGGGGCTAAAGAAAATACAAATACTTCTTCCCAACCCTCATCCAAACATCAACCTCCATTTCATGAGTGCAAAAATATTCCCTATGCACTCTATTTAGGTGATTACCTGCTGAAAATAGAGTTGTGTAAATACACACACACAGAGACAGACACACTTATTTAAGTTCCCTTTGGGCAATATCTTTTAATATAACGGGAACTTAAATTATTACATTTCCTGAAGCAATGTGCAAATCGAAATGCAGGGTTTTTTCTCAAAAATGCACGCATTCTTGATTTTTGAATATGATCTCCAATTTAAAGTGAGAAGAGAAATAAAATAACAAAATTAATATTAAATGTATTGTATGACAGAACACTATTTTCCAAAATCGTAAGAAAACTGTGTGTGAAGTGTTATTCACATTTTCTGGATATTATTTTTTAAGAATTGAAAAGTTTAGTAAAAACTAGAAAAAATAATCTCGTCTGGAAAAAATGAGAAACCAAGAGGGACCAAAAATGATAGCTAGGCTCACCAATATACATGGCCAATTTATTTTTTAAAGAGCAAAAGTTGTTGTTTGCATGTAGTGTTGATTCGTGAAATATATACATTAATTTTATTTTCCTATTTAAAATCTCAATAGCAGCATTAGGCTATGAAGACAGAGACCAATATTATGCCATTTAAGAAAGGAGATAATAATTTCCAGTAGTGCCTACTCTATCTTGCCTTTTTTTTTTGACAGCCCCCCCTCCCTCCCAGTAGAGGCCTGGTTGCCACAGTAAGAAATTGGAGGGCACTTTGATTCACATAATTTGGCCTTTTCCAGTCATGTATCTATTTTGGTTTCAAGTTGCTGCATGTGTTAATATAGCCTTAGGATAAACATAGTAACTTAATAAATAAATGTATGGATTATAGAGCCTTTTACAAATAATTCTAGCTCTTTAGGACCCTGGTACTTATCAATGAGGATTATTTTATGTGGAAATTTATTTTAAATATTTATATAGTCGCCCCATCTAGGCACTTCCCAATCAGTATGTTTTTATGTAAATGGAAAGAAATATATACACTTAATTTTAAGGCATGGATTCATGTATTAATGAATGAAAAATTAATGCATTAATGAGATATTTCAATTTATGAAATATTTATATTATAAAAAGTTGCACAACATGCTTCTATATGGCCAAGATTTAGTAATATTTAAATACTGGATTTTAATTTTAAGACATGGATTCAAGATATTAATGAAAAATATATAGCCAAGATTCAGTAATTTCTTTTTATTGATATTTTACTGACAATTTTCCTTTTTCCTTCTTTTTTCTCTCTAGTTTATTTCAATAACTATAATGGATATAATTTCCCTAATCCCTATCACTGATATTTTATTCCATTATTTGTTTCTTATGCTGCAGTATGTACAAAAATTAAAAACAGAAAACAAAAACCAGAAGTTGCTCCTTTTCTACACACATATAGACTTTATAGCTGTATAAATTTCTTATGTTCTTATGTATTTACATTTATCATAAATGTATAGCTGTATAATTTATGATAAATGTAAATACATAAGAACATAAGAAGAACCATGCTGAATCAGGCCAAAGCTCATCGAGTCCAGCATTCTGTGTTCCACAGTGGCCCACCAATTGTACATGGGGATCTTGAGCAGAAAGAGAAGGCAAGACCCTCCCTTTCCCTTGACCCCCAACAAATGGTACCCAAGGGAATCCTGCCTGCCTCAACAAAGATATGGAAAAATGATCTCTGTGTGTATGTGCGTGTGTCTAAAAGTGTAATGCCTTCCACAGATCTGTAATGTGGACTTTGGGGTGTAATTTGGATTGGAGAAATGTGGCTCGATGATTGTAAAGAAAGCTCCCCACAATGTACCAAGGTTTCCACCTCAGATCCAGTTGTACACCATTTGGAAAGAGGGTGCATGAAATCTGGTGAGTATCAAACCACTTTTCTGGATGGAACCAGAAATCAATAAAATGGCACCCAAAGATGAGTTGCTGAGAGAATGCCTGAGACAGCAACAGACATGAGAGGAAGATCAAACAGAGAAAAAAGCAAGGCAAGACATGATCCTGCATGAGTTATATCATTGACATACATCTGAGGTAGCTGATACTGGGAAATTTTGCTGGTGGCTGGAAAGGGCTGGACTAAAAGACAGTATGAGGCATTGATCATAGCAGCAGCAGAACTGGGACTAAGCCCCAAACCAAAGAAGCAGGGGTCTACCACATTAGATAGGATCTAAGGTACAGGTTAGGGGGAAAAAAAGTCTGAGGCAGTCCAAAACATAGTGGCGGAGTGTAACATGTAAGCAGGAACAGCACACACTGAATAGCACACCCGGGTAGCTGGCATTGCCTATAGGCTAGATCTTCCCAAGTCCAGATAAGAAATTCCACCAAAGGCCATGGCTAAGATTCTCTGGGACTTCTAGATCCAGGCAGACAGGCAGGTATTGGCTAATCAAACAGATATCATGGTAGTAGACAAGGACCAGAAGATAGTGGTGGTGATAGATGTAGTAGTGCCAAGTGACACTAACAACAGGCAGTAATATGAGAACCTAGAGAGGTATTAGAGCTTGAAGAAGGAACTAGAGAGAATGTGGAAATTAAAGGCCAAAGTGGTTGTAGGAGCATTTGGGTCTGTGATTCCTAAGAAGGAAGAGAAGCTCCAACAGATCTCGTGAATGAAATCAGAGCTCTCTGTCCAGAACAGTTCAGTGCTGGGAACATCTAAGATGTGGTGCAGAGCTCTTAAACTCCCAGTCACTAGTTGAGGACCTGAGACTGAGGAAGACATATATGCCACTCAATTGAGTGAAAATGATTTTTTAAAAAAAAAAAATATGTTACTTAATCTCACAATTGCCACTCTGCGTGGTAAACAGAAGTAAAAAAAATGGACAAAATAAAAATAATGAACACTATGAATAACAATACACTACTGATACAATGGTGTACTTACTCATCTGACAAAGCTTCTTTGCAATATGGTATTTCCGTTCCATTATTGCTTTCAGAAACTAGGAAAGATATTTTAAAATACAGAAATTGAAAAAACAATATATTTCTAATCTTATTTGAGAATGTAATTTTTATTGCTCTTAATTGACTTCAATTTGTTTTAAATTTTATTTATGGCCGTTCTTGGGATTGAAGCGGCAGAAGCCATGAGCATATCTTAAATAAATAAAACCACCAATAAATATATTGCATCCATAGACTATGCTATCATTGTTACTATACAGTCAATCTATGCTTCATCTTATGCTTTTCATTCTTAATGTAAATATCATTTTAAAGAACTCTGGTGACACAATTTTAAAACTAACGTTGATACCAAAAGATTGAAGATATTGTGCTATTGCATACATCTTCTGAAGTATTTAAATTACAATTTCCATATATGTTGTAGCCCTCATATTCTCTGAAAGAGCTAAAAGCAAAGTGAGGATGCAGCCTTTCAGGTATAATCACACCCTATGATATCACCCACCCCATATCTGCATTGGAGTGGTCATGTTACATTTTTATTGCAGGCAGCTCATACTAACATTGTTGAGACGAAAAATATTGTTTTGTTTTTCGTGCAAAACAAAACTATTTCTCCCATACGTCTCATATTATGCCTATGATGTTTTTAAATATAAGGTAGATTCTTTATATTTTTTCAATCTTTGTAACAAGGGAATTTTTACTTATATGTGGGAAAATAAACCCTATTTTAAGAAATAGCAACTGTATTGAGGAATATGTTCACTTCCTTTGTGTGAAAAGCTAATTTTGTTTCAGTGCTGCTTCAGCTTAGTATATTCTTGTACCTCTCCCATCAATTGTAGTGGTGCAATTCGATTTTGAGTTGCATTGTCTGTTGGATCAGTGTTGCTTTCGTCATCTGAACTTTCTGGTGGCTTTCCATCATCTTTTTTTTTGTCCTCACTGTCCTTTTGTGGTTCAGTAGAGACTTCACTGTTGACAGTCTTTTCATCAATCTTGAAATTTTTCATTTTTTCATCTAAACAAAATTCAAACTTCCATGAAAAGGATTAAGAAAGGCCTTTGAAATTCTATAGAAACCCTTTACAAATGTTAACACAAAGAAAATCACAATGTGATGGGTCCACATTTTTTATATTTGTCATTAAGTTGCCCTCTTTTATAATATTTACATATATGTAAATCAAATGATATTAAGCATCTGAGGCAATACAATAAATGGCTAGCATTGGATTGATCCAATAAAATACATAGTCAGATATCACAGATATCAATAAATAGCATATTCTTCTGGATTCGTTCTACCTTCTAAGGGGTGGAAACATGAGAATTATCCTGTCCTCTATAATAACAACCATGGACTTTATGAATAGGTTTGGATTAATATTTTTTCACACCCAATTGATGTGTAATCAGTACACAGCCAGTTGTAGTCAGTAAGTTCCCTTTAAAAGAAAATTTTTAAGACAGGCAAATAACTTAAATATTGAAAGCATATTTCAAGTGAGACAAGGCTGATGCAATTAAGCTATTGTCTTAGAAAAAGGTATCTTAATTTTTAAAAAATATGATTGGAGGAGATAAAAATACTCTCCCCCAACAGAACAAATTTCCCCAATGAGCATGATTGCTAATACAGAGAACTTTTAAAAAATTCAATTTAAAGAATTCTGTGCCTCAGAATCTGATGCTGGTTAAGGGCTTAGCTCTGAAAATTAGAATGAGATGAATTCATACAAGCAGGTCTACTGATGGCATCGCTTTCAAAAACAGGATACTATATAGAATAACAATATGTGGACAGCATCATTGTGGAGAGATTACTAATACCCTATTCGTAGATTTCCCTGTGTTGTGGTTAGCTCTGGCCCTGCTCCTGCCCCAAGGACTGTGGATGTGGGGGAGACATCCACATGTTGCAGGCCTGTTTTGCCCCCGGTGGAATCTGATGATGAAGGCTCCTCTGACCAAGAAGACATGAGTGACAGAGAGGAGGAGAGTGTGGCAGACAGCTCAGAAGGAGATCAATTATCTAGCTCCTCCTTGGATTCAGAACAAGAGTTAATGATACAGCCACGCATGCAGAGAGCGATGCATAGGCAACAACAACTGAGAGATTATTATCAAAGAAAATGAGGCCAAATGTGGTTGGGTGGGACTGTGGTAATTAGTGAGGCTGCTATAAATAGGATTATCTGATCCTTGTGTTTCGTGACTGCTTTACTGACTTTGACTTTTTGTGTGCTGATTTCCCCCCGCTTTGAAACTAAACCAGAGCAAAGTGTGTTTCACTTTGTGAAAGAAGGAGGACTGTGAATTGCCTCACAGCTGCAAGCTAAGTATCACAGAACTGATAAGGGACTTGTACAAATTACCAGTTTGTTTGGAGACGAGTGCTCTTGGCTATACCAAAAGAGGGCTTGGTTTAAGTGAATTTTCATTATAAAGAACATTGTTTTGAATTTTCAAACATGTGTGTGTCTGAAATTTGTACCTGTGAATTTTTGGGAGGATTCTATCAGAGAGCCCGACAGAACACCCTGGAGCAGATGGCTTGCCTCTGAATTAAACTGAACTTGCCTTAGATGCAGGAAGACTTCCCCTTAAATGTGATCATGAAATTCACTTACTAGAATTTTTATATTCCATTTCACACTACACTTACATTACAGTTGTCAATCCTCACAGTATAATTTTCCTGAGTTTAAAATTTAAATCCACCTACCCTTCATTAAGTGAGTCTGACTGACATCATGTGCAACCACAATATGAGTTTGTCTCATAGAATAACAGGAAAAACTGGGAAGCTCTCTGGACATGGAGCAAATTCACTTAAGGAGTTAGAGTTACTTTAGCAAAACTATGCAAATTGTCAAATTTTCTATGAATTGTTAATACTTAGACTAAAATGATGTAATGATGTACAAGACGGTGGCTTCTTTTGTTAGCTCACTCAAGGACGTGTTGATGTAATTTCTTCCCTCAGATGAAAGAAAATATGTGACACCAAAAATAGCTGCTTCCACAATAGTCTTTTTATCTGAGCTCTTAAAGTAAACCAAGAAAGGTTTTGCTGTCCTTCTTCGCACACAAAAGAAGTTCACACAGGCAATTCAATCCCTTCTTTAATGATAAAACACATATTCCTGCTGGATCCTACTGATTCAGGTGCAGCTTGAATCAGTAGTGGGCAGGCATTAGGATGGCAGCAGTGAGGACATATCCTTCACAGATGCTAAGTAGGCAGCTACAAAGTTGGGGCAAGGACATTATGTCAATTATACTTTCTTGGTAAAAGAAATTATAAAGTCGATTCATTGAACACTTTTTATGGACTGAAATTTTAAACTGGATTAATTAGCAGCCTACACTACAAACCCACCTTTTCATTACCTTTTGGAATAAGCTATGCTATGGAAATTTCAGAAAAAGAATAGTAGAATGCCAAAGAAATTTAAGGTGGGAGATAAGAAGAAAAGGAAATACAGAAACATTTACTTTAACCCAAACCATTCAGTATAATACTTTTAGCATCCAGTTTTTCTTTTTCCATTCATAGTTAAGTAACACATTTTTGTATCATTTATACTTCTCCTGATATACCTAACACTCACTTCCATTTAAACAGGTAGGCAGAAACATTATATAGAGCCATTTTTACTTCTTTCAACAAACATCAATTCTTTTAACTCACCCATTGCGCTTATATCACTGTTTGCGGGTTTAAAAATACATCCATCTATTTCCTAACTAAACATTTTAACATGGTCAAACAAATCAAGTAGAATTGTTCTTCATGTATGCATAATTTGCAGTAATTCACTCTGTTTTATCTGTCAAACACAACTACCTTATGTTGTTTTGGGATTTTATACTTTACATGACATATACAAAAAGAGAAGGACAAAGAACACAAGGAGAAGATGGAAAGAAACATCAAAGGCACAGTATGACAGCATCAAATAATAATGGGTGAGGCCACCAGAAATTTCAAGAATCAGAACTTTGTATTTTCTTCAATGTGTGAAGTGCTAAAAGAGGAAATTAAGAAGAACACAACTACTTTAGTCTTTGATAATTAATTTGGAATTACTAAAGTCTTCTTGGCATCGTTCACTACAATCCATTTAACGTTTATTAGAAAATCATTTGGGTTCTCAATAACATGACTTCATTCATGTCCTCCACTAAAACACCTTTACTATTAAACCATGAACTTTTCTTACCCATAACTGCATTAACCACCTAAAGGACATCACACTTTCTAGCCAATTCTCTACACAATGTTAATACTACTTAGTAGGTATTTCATCTATTCCCACTTCCATTATAGGCAGATTTTACTGTGCTCAGCAAACAACCTTCCACTCCATTTTCATGCAAAATATTCCACAAGTCTATTCACTTCACCATGCAGACTTTTTTTTTTAAACTTTCTAACTGAGATACTGACACAACACCCAAGAGGCAGATATTGTCACAGAAAAGGCAATTCCTTCGCTATTCCCAGTGGAGGTTTTATCCTATCTTTTCAGAGTTAGGCTATCTCACTTATGTCATGTGGCTGTTTAGCTAATTCAACTTCGTGCTAAACCAGTAACCCATAGAATTAAAGCAATTTCAGTACTGCCAGCCGAGCAGTCTAGCTAAACCACACAATTCTGCAGCTTGTTACCTCCAGCTCGGTAGAGAAAAAACAGGAGAAAGGTGGTGGCAGAATCAAAGCAGAGGGGAGAGGAAGTATTCAGATCAAAATGAAACAGCTAAAAAGCCCTGCTCTGTTGCCCCCCTCTGTTGTCACAATACTTCCAAGCACTCTCAGTAGTCACAATACTTCCAAGCTAGTGGTAAAAGCTGTTGTCACTGCCATCAAAATCATTCATTATACAGTCAAAGGTGACTTAAATCTATTTCATCCATGAACTGGAAACAAGACGAAGGCCCCAGCATGGAAAATCTGGAAGAAGTAGTGAGTGACAGGTATGTTTCTAGCATGATGAGATGAAAGCTTAAATATAGCATGCTGTAATATGCATTAAGGTTCCTTGTGTTTATATTTTTAAACTAACAAAGAAATTAGAAGTAAAGATTGCCTTTAGCTATCTGCATTTATTTGATTACAGTAAGAACTAATAGAGGGGTGTAGTGGGGGTGTAGCAAGGGGATGGGTTGGAGCGGTGGGGTTTGCCAGAGCCATGCCAGAACCCTGGCCAGCAGCAGTGTTCACTGGAAATGATCTGTTGGGTTTAAGATCACCAGTGTGGGTGACTGTAGGTGTTCTGGGGCAGAGCTAAGATTAGCGGCAGTGCACAGCTGATCAGCAGGGAGGCAGGGAACTTCAGGTTTCAGTGACAAGATGTGGATGCCTGAATGGTGGTAGCCTGCCTGTGGCAGGATGGGGCAGCCCGAGATGACCACCAGACAGAGGGAATCACCCAGAAATAAGAGAAGAGGCAGCATGAGGTAGAGCAGTGGTAGGCAAAGTTGGCTCTTCTATGACTTATGGACTTCAACTCCCAGAATTCCTGAACCAATCATGCAAGCTCAGGAATTCTGGAAGTTGAAGTCCACATGTCATAGAAGAGCCAACTTTGCCTACCCCTGGGATAGAGGGAAGGTTAAATGAGGCAGTTTGGTGGGAAATGGGGAGGGGGAGAGAACAAAGGACGAGAGTGGAGAAGGAAGGAGGAGAATGAAGGAAGCAGAGAAACACCGTGAGAGGGCAAAGGGAGGGAGGGTGGAAGAGAAAGAGAGAGAGAGAGAATCCAGAGGAAGTGCCAGACACACCAGCAGATGGCAGAGACAAGCTGATCCCGAGGCTCCACACACCCACAACCTCTCTGTCTTACCAGGATTCAGCTAAAGTCTGTTGTCCCCCATCCAGAGATCCCCCCCCCAGCCTGTGGGAAGAGCAGCCACAGCAATACCAAATACTGTTCATAGGAATCTCCAATCAAATTTCATAGTCATTTTGCATATTTATTACTCAAATGGGTACTACTTTATGAAACTAAAGACTGCACGCATGCAAAATTATGCCTGTCCAAAACCATCATTTGTCCTTACTGAAAATACCAAATTAACAAACCTGACATGACCAGAATAATACATAGAGGAAATTAGTCTGTTCATGGTGGACATGCATAGCTGAATTCTGACTTCAACTCTCCATCCCAACATCAGTCAGCTGTCCATATTATCTATAAAGCACAAATGCAGGCATGAATCTCACCTGTTTCTTCAAGGCAGTCATGTGGTTTTACATTCGCCCTTGGATTTTTCTTTTTCACAATTCTGGCCGCTAAAGCATTCCGTCTTAGCATTGTGGGGTTTTTTCCCAAACAATAAAAAAAGCATATTTTTTTTAACAAAAACAAATTTAACCAATAGAATAAATACTAAATAAGTAATAACGTTTCTTTTTTAAAAAAAAAAATCTTTCTACATGGTAAGGTTAGAATTAATGTTTAGGGCAAATTAGAAATAACATTAAAGAGTAAAATGCTAGATGCTACATGTAACACAATTTTTTTTAAAAAAAAAATACACATGTGGTGTTATTTAATTTTGTGGAACAAAAAAAGCTATTCTGAGGACAGAGCAGAATGGGCCATGTATGATCTCAAACTAGTATTGCAGCACCATTGCAGAGGGTACCTCTATCCTCCTGCCAATTGCCATAAAGACCAATACAATTACAGAGGTCTTTTCATATGATTATACTGTTCTTAACTTTTAATTGCCACAATGGCAACAGGCATTCATGAGATGGTACTTCCCTCACATGTATAAGATAAAAAACAAAACACAACAAAACTCCATTCCACAATGTTTCAAGAGCAGGCTATAAAAACTTGTCAAGCTCTACAAAGTTGGGCCGCTGAACAAGAGTTAACTATTAAAAAAGCTTGATGTCAGCAATTTGTTCTTCTAATAGAATTAATTAACAGCTCAACTGAAGAGAGACTTACTTTTCTAATGATTTAGCTGTACATAACAAGATCTGCTTTGACGGAGTGTAAGATCTGCTTGTAGGTTCATTTCCACATCCCATACTATCTTGGTTAAAAATTAAAAAAATATATCACTGAAAAATATTTTTTTTTAAATATCAGTGACGGATTAATGATTCTACTAAAATATAATTTTAAAAAGCTGTTGTAACTTTTTATTTTTTTGCTTTCTTGTACTGCCTCTTTTCAAGGTTAGGGTAAAAGATTGATTTTGGCACAACGGTAAGATAAACAGAAATGCACATTAAATAATTGGTGAACTACGGAGTAATTTAATACATTTTCCAAAATAATAAGCGACTGTATAATATACATCTACCGAGAATAAATATATTATATCAATACTTTCAGGTATTGCATCTCTTAAATTTAAATAGCTTACAGGATGACCAATAAAAACATTATTGAGTCAAGTTCAACTTGGGGAACTGCATAAACATATCTACACAGTTTTCTTGGAAACAGAAATGAAATGGTCCGCTACCCCATCTTTTTTCTGGAATATTGTTAAATGTCCTATTTTATAGTCCTGGTACTCCAATAGGAGTAAATACATTAATATCGTGTTCATTGTATAAATAGCTCCTTAATTTTAAATATAATCTTTCTAAAATAATTCTGTACTACAAATTAGTTATCGTTCAATATTTTTTAGCTGTAAGTTTTCATTGTAATAGCTTTTTACAATGTTTACATCATTTATTCAATATAGTTTATGGATAGTTTATTATACATTTAAGTTAGAAATAATCCAATATTATACAGAAAACCTTTCTGGGATTATCTAAGGTAGTTCTCAGACTCTGAAACTCCCATCAAAGGAGTCCTTGCAAATTCTCATTTTAATACTCTTTCTCAGAAGGTAAAATTAAAAGGTAGTTCTACTCAGGGAAACCTTTTAATTATAACATTTCCGTTTTACTGAAATGAATTTTAACTAAGACTACCATATTTTTTGGAGTATAAAACGGACCATTTTCCCTCCTAAAAGAGGCTAAAAATTTGGGTGTGTCTTATACTCCGAATATAGCTTTTACTAAGCTTTTTTTTAGCCCTAATAATCTTCCATGCTTTGCTAGCTAAGCAATTTCCCTCTGCCTGCTTTTTTCATTGCTGCTCTGTCCGACAATCTGCTGAGCCTTTTTTCAGCCCTAACTAACAGTGAAGCGACCTTCCATGCTTTGCTAGCAAGCCATCTTCTGCCTTTTTTTCACCCTAATGGGATGCTAAGGACTGAAGCGATCATCTGTGCTTTGCGAGCAAAGTGATCGTCCCTTTGCCTGATTTTCTCATTGTCTCTCTCTGAAGTGAAGTGGTTTAGAAACTGTTTTTATCCTTAACCAGGGGACAAAAAGCAAGCACATGGGCTCAAAACCAGCAAGCTAATGTGCTGAAGCTGACCAGACTCAAGACTAGCCAGATGAATACCTGGTAGGCAGATTATTTTTTCCCTATTTTCCTCCCACAAAACTAAGGTGCGTCTTCTACTCCGGTACATCTTCTACTCTGAAAAATAAGGTATATCTACTTTTAGCTTCCTAATTTAATTGATGTGCTTTTGATTGTTTTTAACACTTCAATTATACATTTTTATTTTATCTTACAGTGTTACTATACATTCAAGCACCTTTGGCATTGGAAAGTCAGAAAAAAATGGATGGATATATACATATACATATACATACATACATACATACATACATACATACATACATACATACATTTTCAAATTCAGCAAAAAAAATATGTGACATATATATATATATATATATATATATATATATATATATATATATAATGATTTTTAGTATGATTTTTTTAGTACAGCAAAAACCTGTGATACACACACACACACACACACACACACTGGTACCTCTACCTAAGAATGCCTCAACTTAAGAACTTTTCTAGATAAGAACCAGGTGTTCAAGATTTTTTTGCCTCTTCTTAAGAAACATTTTCTACTTAAGAACCCGAGCCCGGAAAAATTTCCCAGGAAATTTGAGAGCGGCATGAAGGCCCGGCCAGTGTCCTGACATTCTCCCTTTAATCCTGGCCATCTCTGGCTTTTCTGGGCTGCCAGAGAAGCCTTTCAGTGGCGCTTAAGGAGGCTTTGGCAGTCCAGAGTGAATGAAGCATTTTCTTTTCTCTGGGCGCTTGGACAGGGAATTAACCTCTGCCAGCGCCCACCGAAAAGAAATGCTCCCTTCACTCTGGGCAGCCCAGAGTGAATGGTGCGTTTTTCTTACTCTGGGCGCTTGGAGAGGGAATAAAGCACTTCACTGTGGTGACTCCCTAACTCCCTACCTCCAACACACCTGGCGCGAGATTGTCTCCTGGAGCGTCTGGGTGTGGAAAAGCAAAAGGGAGCTCTTTGCACTAGCCGGATCAACTTGGCTTTAGCCAAACCGAGGAGTCACCACAGTTAAAGAAAGGCACTGGGTACAAAGTGAGCAAGTAAGAGGAGAGTGGAGCCCTTCAGCATGGGAAGGAAGAGGAAGCAGGTAGCTGCAGCAGCCTTTCAGTCAAAGGGGCGGGAGGTTCCCCTCTCTCACCCGCCTGGGTTTCTCTCTCTGGCGCAGTGTATGGGAGGCAGCCTTGCGCCAGGTTTATGGGAGGCGAGTGCTCCTCCTCACTGCCGCAGAGTCCCTCTTTTTTTAAAAAAAGCCTTAAAAGTTTTGGATATTTTTTATTCCACTCACCTCACCTTCTTCCTTCGGCAGCGACAGTCCTCCTCTTCTTCTTCCTCCTCCTCCCACCCAAATTCTGAGCTTTTATTTCTTTCCTAAAGTGTTTCCCCGTATTATTTGCTTCTACATTGATTCCTATGGGAAAAATTGCTTCTACTTACAAACTTAAGTACCTGGTAACGGAAGGAATTAAGTTCTTAAGTAGAAGTACCATTGTATATATGTATGTATTTGTGTGTGTATGTATATGTATATACTGTACATATACATACACATACACACACACACACAAACATACAATTAAGTTCTTAAGTAGAGGTACCATTTTATGTATGTATATGTGTGTGTGTGTGTGTGTATATATATATATATCTCCCTTAATTTTAAATATTCAGCAATATTCAGGGGAAAAAACCATACTAGCATCAGAAAGCTAGAATGGAACATGAAGTTATCCCACAGATCAACCTGCTCCAATTAGACAAGAATGAATTACAGGTAGTCCTCGAATTACAACCACAATTGAGCCCACACACACACATATATAATCACATATTTTTGCTGAATATTTAAAATTAAGGGAGACTAGGATAGCGCTTTCGGCCTTGTTCTGGCCTCATCAGCTAGCCATACCCTTACTGGGATTTGATCCCGGGGCTTCTGCTTTGTAAGGAGAGAATTAACCTCTAGGCCACCAGATCTGATCCCTTCAGCTTTGTACCAGGGAGGGGCTATATGTTTTTTCTGTTGGATCACCCTGGTATATTGAAGGAACGTCACAGCTCCTTTTTGCCTCTAGGCCCAACCCAAGGCCATTTCAAGGCAGTTAATTTATTCATAGCCAACAAACTATGTTTTGTATGTATCATATTTTTGCTGAATATTTAAAATTAAGGATTTTTGCGTGTTTTTGCGATGCTGCAGGGGAATCCCAGCAGTGCAAAAACGGGCGCTTCGCTGGCAACGGAAGTCCGGAGGTGGGGTTTCGAGGACTTCCTGTTTTTGCGATGCTGTGATTTCGCTGAGGCTCCCCTCGCTGGAAACCCCACCTCGGGACTTCCGTTGCCAGCGAAGCACCCGTTTTTGCGCTGCTGGGATTCTCCTGCTGGGATTCTGTAGCATCACAAAAACACGGAAATTCTGAAGTGGGGTTTCCCATGGAGGGGAGCCTCAGGGGAATCCCAGCAGCTCAAAAATGGGCGCTTCGGCTGGCAAAAGGGATGAGTTTTGGGCTTGCACACATTAATTGCTTTTCCATTGATTCCTATGGGAAACATTTTTTCATCTTATAAACATTTCAGCTTACAAACCTCATCCCGGAACCAATTAAGTTCGTAAGGTGAGGTATCACTGTATGTATTGCATCTTTTTGCTGAATTAGATCTATTTCAGCCTCGTTCTGGTCTCATCAGCTAGCCATACCCTCACTAGCCATACTCTCACTATATCAGACATACACATAGCATTAAATTTTCATATTTTTTTTATATCAATACCCGAAAATCATGTTTTTAAACTTAATTGAGGAGTTCAAAACAAATTCCATACAATGAATTATATTTTATATGTTCAAGGAACTGAACGATTATAGCTGTTAGCTCTATTGGATACACTGGTGTCATGTAGAGCCTACCAAAACATATTATTTCCAATACAAGCAGCACAGAGCCCCACATCAGCACACATACTCTGGTGTATGTGTCATGCAGAGGAAATGCTCAGTGACCAAATTTTACATATTTATCAAGAGTACCACCCTGTAATATATTTGCCTGATGTTGAATGGGACTTACTTCTGAACAAAACATATAGATTGCAAAGTGAATATGCTGTTGTAGACACTATTAATTATCCTTAATGGGAAATTATACTTTTTACAGGCAGGGGAAAAAACCATACTAGCATCAGAAAGCTAGAATGGAACATGAAGTTATCCCACAGATCAACCTGCTCCAATTAGACAAGAATGAATTACAGGTAGTCCTCGAATTACAACCACAATTGAGCCCAAGATTTCTGTTGCTAAGTGAGAAAGTTGTTGCGAATTTCACCCAATGTTACCATTTTCCTTGCCACCGCTGTTAAGTGAATCACTGCATTAAGTTATATTATTATTATGTTCATTAAGTTATATATTATAAATTATTAAATTAATTTATCCAGGTTTGGGATGCATTGCTATAACTCTACAAACAGGCTGCAGCTGAATAGCAAAGCTGGCTGAGGAATTCTAGAAGTTGAAGTCCACAAGTCTTAAAGTTACCAAGGTTGGAGCCCCCTGATCTACAGCACGGGCATCCACAGGATTTCACAGTTTCACCAAACTAACAAAAAACAGTATTGCACTGCAAGCTCACCTTTTACATCCACACAGGTGATATCCCAAAAGATGTACAAAAACAGAGCTTGCACTGAAATGGTGTATTGCTCATTCTGCCCTCCTTGCACCACTTCTGCGGAAGCTGCCAGCTTATATAAGTTACACAAGGAACCCATCTTAGCAAGCGAAAGGAAGTTCTTAGGCAATCTTCTTCCAGAAGAGCCTTTTATTCCTTGTAGATGAGAAAGGGATTCAAAAAGTGTGTGATGCTGGTCCTTGCCTGACTCCACTAAGTTCAACTGTTTGACGCAGCTGTTCAGTTACCTCTGGCAGCCTAGTGAGCTTTTCTGCTATTGTACATTTTTAGAAGGAAAAAAAATGAATAGATGCTGGGAACGATAAGCCACCTAAACTTAAATATGTCACCACAGGAAAACTGAACTTCATTATCTTAGCCAATGGAAAAGGAGAAAAGCTCTGAATTATTTACCAAATTCTTAATTTTGCCCTTATAAATAACAAGGTCAAAGAAAATTTTAGCACAGGCTCGAAGAATGTTATGGCGGTAGTGGTGATGGTGATGTTTTGGTGGGAGTGGTGAGAACCAAGTGGAGCTTGGTTTCTTTCATTTATTAAGAATAAACTACATACAATTGAATAGCCCATTCCTCAATTTTTCCCTTTATTTACATTTACAGCACACCTGCATTGGACCCAAAATTGATGCGGAGAGTTAGAAAAGTAACTGGAATTCTATGAATCAGCACAGATACATGTTTTTGAAAAATCTGTACTAAACAAATTCAGTGCTCCCAAACCTTGTTGACCCAACAGGTGGCTTTGAAATTTTGAAAACATATATATAGCAAACGAAAATGGCTGACATGGGAATCTTTGTCGAATCACCAAGCCCCATTAGACACACAGAGAGGATAGACCCCCTAGCCCCCAGTTTATCCTTGATTTTTTCTTCTTCTCAGCAGAGTGGTCATAATTTATAAAGCGAGATCTAAAGGGCTTTTTATTGCCAAAGAAGTTCTTTGGGATCCGACTGTATTCTTGTCAATGCAGATTAGTCTATGGGTATTTTGCTTTGTACCTTGCCTGCTTCCTTTTTGTTTAAAATTGAAAGAATTTAAATATTTAAAAAGTAGAAGAGAATGGCAGCTTGACAGGCAATAAGGGCAGCGTCTGTAAGCACACTGAGATTCACAGGAATCCTGCTGGCAATTCCAGCACGTGTTTTATCTATATACTATACACCAGGGGTCCGTCAAACTGGTGGCCTGTGGGCCGGATGCTTCAAATGCAGGAAACGCTCACCCCAGCTCTGCGAATGGGAAAAATGTAATGAAACATCAAGTGATGGCAACATCATGCGGTGAGTTTGACACCCATGCTACACACTGACTGTGAATCAGTATTAGTTCTTCCAATTGTGATTTCAATCCTATTTGTATTTACTTGAAAGAGTGAGATTTATTGCTGAACTATACGTGTAGGTATACAAAATTATGACATTGTTACCAATTTATCTATAAACAAGGTATGATGTTAAATTATAAGAAAAATACCAGTCACGTAATGTGACTCCTTACCGTGGGATTGTTTGAACTGGTTCAATAACTACTTCCTCTAAAAACAGAAACAGAAAATTGTAGGTTGATGGACAAAAAATATTAATCGTATTTTTTCCTCTTAAAATGGAAATCACAGAATGATACCAATGCCTACAATAAATGTAACATTATTTGCTAGACTTTCCTTAACTTCTTTGACTGAGGGTTTTTTCTGTGGCCTCTAAAGGCAGATGTCAGGGGTCTCCTATTCAAAAACATCTATTTGACCTGACTGTTTTATGGATAACTTTAGATCTAATGCCAACTGTTCATTGCTAGGAAATGTTGCATTGAGAGTGGTGGCCAGGTAACTCCAGCAATTAAAGGAAACAGCTTATTTGAAACTATTGCAATCAAAGGCAAAATACAGCAGAAAAAAATCAACTGGTCAGTTTTGGATGACTTAGAGAAAAACTGTGTTCAAAAAATGCAATCCTATTCCTTCATTTTGCAACAGCTTTTGGTATTATCAATCATGGTATCTTCTTGGACCATTTCAAAGGCAGTGAAAAGGGAAGGACCCAGGGGTGGGTTCTAACTTGCCATGTAGCCATGCCGCATGCACACGCTTTATGCACACACACACACATGTACAGTGCAGAAAATTTGTATTTTTTTTAAAAAACACCCCAAAACAAGATAGCAGTGCATGCGCAGTGCTGGGAACTTGGTTTCTATATATGTATCAAAGAAAAAAAAAATCAGCAAAAAATTCCCCACGAATATAAAAAATCCAAAAATCAAAGATTGCGGCGTCCATAGACCGACACCGACAAAACCGGCTCCAGGACATCACCAGTGGTTTGCTCTGGTTCTATAGAACCAGTGTGAACCAACCTCTGGAAGGACCGATTTGCAAGGTCTCTCTTCTGTCCTAAAGCAGCAGGTGAAGTCAAGCAGAGGGAAGAAAGGATGATTCTGGAATCCTTCTTGGTTCTCTCCTCTTCCTATTTCTCTTTAATATCTAAAATTTTCCTATTTCTTTTTTTAAATCTCTCTTTAAGATTCATTTAACATCTGGGGAAAATCAACTATTGTCATAGGGTTTAGTATCATCAAACTAATCTTGGACCTAGGCCAAACAAGCAACATACCGCAGGAGAAGAGCTGACCAGTGCTTGGAGGCTATAAGGGTCTGGATGAGGAGGAACAGATTCAGACTAAATCCCTCCATGACAGAGGGATCTTGGGTTTATGGACCTAGTGATTTTAGAGAAATACCATCTTGACTCTGAAAAGGACTGTGCTGTCCCATTCAGAAATGGCTTGCAATTTTGCCATCCTTCTAGAGCAGGGGTGTAAAGGCCTGGGAGGTTGAATCCGGCCACAGGGTGCTTAGATCCTGGAAACAGAAAAGGACCAGCTCACAGTGCCTCTGCCAGCAAAAAACAGAGCTTGAGCCTGCAGCCCTCCCAAGCTCCATGTTTGCTGGCAGAGTGTTGCAGGAAGCCATTGCACCCAAAAACGGAGCTCGAGAACCCATTTTTGCTGGCAGAGTACTTGGGCCACCATAGGAGCCCTTAACATGAGTAAGGTTGAGCTGGCCACCCCACTCTGGCCACATCCATCACCACCCAGGTCAAACGCAACCCTGATGCAGCCCTCAATGAAATCAATTTTGACACCCCTGTCCTAGAGTCACAATTTCTGTTCAACAAGGAAGGGGACAGCTGTGGCCAGGAAGCAACCATTTCACCAGTTCAAATCTCACCAGGCACTGAAGGCTTTGTTCACAGTCAAGGTATTTTAACCTCCTGGTTGGATTATTGTAATATGCTGTACATGGGCTGCCTTTGAAAAACATTTGGAAGCTATTAGTTGGTATAGAATGTGCTGATCTAGGGTTTATCCTGGGAACCTAAGTCACCCTGCTCCTTTGAGAAGTGCACTGGCTGCCAGTTGGCTGTCAGACACAATTCAAGGTAGTGATTCCTATGATGGAGTGTAGTAGGCTGGATCACCGGAGCGATAACAGGCAGGTCAATCCTGATACAATCTGAGACAAAAAGGGTCCAGACAGCCCTTCCCTAATGGTTTTTTCAAAATGTACAATAAAGACAGATAGCAAAGTGCTTCAATTTAGCAAGATTCTGTCTATAGTTGTGGAACAATAAAGAACTCAGTTGGAGTTCTTTATCACATATCTTGCCTCTGCTGTTTCTGCTCCAAATCTGTAATCAATGGTGTTGCCCTAACAGGTCAGCAGGACACCCATGCTAAACAATTCAGTTGATTTTCTCTCTAGTTCCAACATCTTCCATTTTCAACCAACAGGAATTGTATCTTCCTGTCTGGGTTATGCAGTACTATTGGAAAATTGATTTCAGCACTCTATCTGGGATTCTCTAGATTGGTTGGTTGTCCTCTCTTCAGCCTCCATTTGGACATCTCCCATTTTTTTTCTGAATGTGAAATAAAGAAATCTACAGGACAGAAATAGATCTGGAAAAGCAGATATGTCAACATAGTGCAGTTAACTGGACCATATACAGCAGGATAATTAAAACAGATTAATTTCTGAGCAATCTCCTTTTTTTACTTCATGTAAGAAGTGAAAAACTAATTGAAACTGACAAATATAGGGGAACCTGGACAAAAAAACCCTACAAAAACCCAGATCAACATTTCTCATTTTCCAAACACTGTAATGGGGAAAAATTGAACTGTTACTTTTAAAAGTAAAACACATTTTACAAATCTTTAAAGCAAAACAGCACAAACATCGCTTTCTTTTTTTCTGAATAAAATAGCCGAGTTTTCCTTTCAAGTCTGGACAGTAGTTGGTATCAATAATAAGAGGACTTGTGGGGAGGTGATAGGTAGAAAAAAGAAAAAAGAACTTAAGGAACAAAGTGCTTAGGGAGAGAACAAACACCTGGGCAGAAATGGCTGACTAGTGTTTTGAAGGGATGGAGGACTTGTGCTTTTGACAATCCTTCTGTCCACACTGATAACAAGTCAGTTGATCTTACCACAATGATGACTGTGACAAAGTATTATAGCCTTTCTCACCTTGAAGCTATAATAGGATTAAGCAGAAGAAGACTAATCCAATATACTTAACAATGCCTTAAACTAGATACATTCAAGAGTTAGAAACTTGATGTGGGTATGTCCAGAGACTGGGGGGGGGGGGGGGAATGGCACATGATTCTTAAAATGTTAGCAGGGACATGGCCCCAGGCGTTTTAGTTTATGTTTAGTTTAGTTTATGAGCCATGGTGGCACAGTGGTTAGAGTGCAGTACTGCAAGCTGCTTCTGCTGACTGCTCGCTGTAGTTCACCAGTTCAAATCTCACCAGGCTCAAGATTGACTCAGCCTTCCATCCTTCTGAGGTGAGTAAAATGAGGACCCAGATTGTTGGGGGTAATATGCTAACTCATTAAACCACTTAGAGAGGGCTGAAAAGCACTGTGAAGCTTTGCTATTGCTAGTTATGATATCACATACTATTTACCTTCTGGACCAAACACATGCAATCTTCCATTATGTTTATTCTTTGGTTCCTGCAATACAGATAAGGTAAGAATTGCTATTTTGCTAGGTCTTTAAATTCTTCATGATGAGTGCTCTTACTAGAATAAGTTCTAAAAATACATGATAACACAATACAGAATGTGATTCTTGATTACAGTTATGTATATTCAGTGGATTAAAACTGTTTTTCATTAAAACTATTAAATACCAGCATACACGTTCCTTTCAAAGGCAAACTGATAGCAAAATCTAGATAATTTTTTTTACCTTCATTGCATCTGTCCTTCCCAAACTATGCCTAATGTAAGATAAAACATATTTATGCAATGAATATATGCAGCATGGCATACAGAAATGCAAATAATGCTTCAAAATAAACTTGCACCCCAAAACTGCTCTCTGGTTTTCTGGAGACCACTAAATCTTGATGTGGTTCATGTCGTGCTACAGTACAACTTTCTTAAGCATTTTGTTTAATCATACCTGACAATTTATACAATTCACCTTACTTTTCTCCAGCCAGAAATTGTCACAAATATTAAGTTAATAGAACATAGTGTGCCAAAAAATAGTCCAAGTAATTACATTATGGCTTAGTGTATATTTACAAATCCAGTGGTTAAGGCAACAAGGTAGACATCAGGAGACTGTGAATTCTAGTTCCACTCTAGACACAAAGCCATGTGGTTGCCCAACACAATTTCTGGCTGGAGAAAATTGTAGCTACTTGTCCAGTCAATAACCAGGAGTCAAGACTGACTCAAAGGCACAATACAATAATATATAATTGGAAGGTGTTTTACTGATCTTCAGTGCATCATCATTCTACATCATTCAAAAGAACCATTGCCAGCAATCCTTATAAAAGGATACAGAATTCCTTACAATATTCCTGACACACAAAGAAACCATAATACAGTACATAAGCACCAGAAAATATCTATCTACGACTTATCTTTCAATTACTGCTAAGTGACAGAATACACATTAGTAATCAGCCTGGAGATCTAGTAAGACATTAGACTGCTCTGCAAGAATAGGAATGCTCTCTGGTTTAATCTTCTGTCTGAAAACTACCATGTGCAGTTTGGTTAGTAAAATGATTATAGTCCCTAGCCCAAAACTATTTGGTGGCTCTCCTGTTTTCACCTAGCCATCATTTCAGAACATCCTTTTTGTCCTTTCCATGAAACTTCTATTTTAAGATTATTATGTCACACTGCATCTCTCCATTCCATCTATTTATGGAAAGCAGTTCTAATGTTTGACCAGCCTCTTACGTCTGACCTTTGATGAATTCCCAACTTTCCATTCCCAATGCAAGTTGAAGCCACTAAGCCACCACAAGTCTGTGGGTTTCCATCACCAACCCAGCAGTGGGATCAAGCATATTGGGCATAGATTTTGCTCTATAGCAAGAGGGGGTGATACATCAACAACAATAGCAGCAGTAGCTGCATCTTGTCCTTATAGCCCAACTTCAGAAACAGCCTAGTTTAATTCAGTTAATCTGCATAATGGTGTCTCTGGTTGCTGAAAGAATCTCTTCACATTTTAATTGCCATCCCCATTCCCACCAAGTCACTTCATGGGAACACTTCAAACTTTCTTCCTTGTTCATTGGGGACTCAATTAATTCATTCCAGGTAAAAGGCCCTAACCAATACTTAAGTTTGCACACTAGACTTGTAGAAGCTATTTACAGATAGTTCAATACCATTCTTTTGTGACTCCTAAATCTTGGACCTAGCTGCAGCGTTTTGTATCAATTGCAAAAGACATTGTTCAAGAGTAGCTCTACATAAAATATGCTACAGTAGGCAATGCAGGATGTAGTCAAGGGAAGAAACCCTAAGCATGAAAAAAAAATCAGAAAGGAATGGATGGAATACTGGCTGCAATTATGCAAATACATTCCTTGCTACAGTCACCACCTCTGAATCTAGCAAAAGAAGAGGTTCATAAGAGATTCTCCCTTATGCGGGCCATTATTTAAATTAGTGCATTAGTGTACTGATTGCTTCTTTGGAATTAGTTAGGAGGAATCAGTGGACCTGGGTGTTATCAGCATACTGATGACTCCCTTTCTAAAGTTCCAAATAAGTTTCCTTGTACATTTGAAAGAGTTGGGGACCCAACAGAATCCTACAGGGGTCTATAAGTCAGTAGCCCAAATACTGCATAGGCATCTCCCAGAATTATCTTCTGGACATGTCCAAGGAATAGGGCCATAATAATAGCAAACTCAGAATTCTGCAAAGAATTGTTCCAAGGCCTAGTTCCAAGCCCACCAGATCACTCAGAGGAATACAATGGTTAGACTACCAAAATATCCAATAAACTATTATCCATGAAGACCAAATGTTTCAGCTGACATATACCAAATATCATATGTCAGCTGAAACTCAGATTGTCTAATCAATATAATTAAAATCTTAAAACCAAGGATTATATACTTACAGTTACTTAAAACCAAGGACTATGGCTCAGCAACTCCAGCCAACCAATCACACAACCCAAAATCAGACCAGGTATTTAAAGGCCAGTGCTTCACAGACAAGCACAATTCAAAGCCTATTGAAGATATCTCCTTGAATGGGGAGGAAATGTTTGCAGCCAAATTATTATTATTTTTATTAGATTTGTATGCCAAATTGCCACGCTCAGTACTCAAACCAACAACATAACTACCAATCCAAGCAACTAATATTCAAAGACATTTCAATAATTAAAACCATCTGGTACTGAAAAGAAACTTTCTCAATAAAAATACTTTCATACAACCTTACTCAGAAATATAATATTTGAAACTTGCTTGCTTGTTTTCTTGCAGATGTTTCATTACCCTCAACTAGAGAGGGTGGGAGCCCAAACCACCCCATCCATGCAGACAGGCAAGAAACCAGAACATAAACTGACAGCATACAGCACTCCTTACTAGCACCAATGATGTTACCTAGTTGGGGTATGACATGTCTGCAACAAGCAAGCTCACAGAGCATCAAAGACCCCTCATTTCAACCCTGAGCTACAAATATTCTTTGAGTGCCGAAATGGGAGAGTGTGAGAGCTGGAAACTGGAAGGGCAGCCACCTGGTGCACATGTGTGCCACCAGGAGTTTCCAGTGTGCATGCGCATTAGCCACCTGGTCTTCTTGCATGACAAAAACCGGAAAACCAGATCACCAGTGCGCATGGGTGTGCCAGAAACCAGAAAATCATCTTCCCGGCGCTCCCATGCATGAAGACCAGTTGGTTGGTATACCGGAATCCAGAAGAGCAATGGGTGATAGCTCACATGCCTGGAGAGATGGCCTGTGTGCGACTCCCGGCACGTGTGCCATAGGTTTGCCATCATGGATCGAGGTTGTAGCATTCAATCATTATCTCCCCCTTCTGGCTATTATCGCAATATTTACATGCTCCATTCCCCATTATATTTATATCATTATATTTAGCTCTGTTAATGTAAAAAAAAAAAAAACCTTATTCCCCTGCTTCCTCTTTTAATACCAGAGAACCTATTTTCCCCATACAAATGGAGAAAGATTACAGTAACTCCCAGAGTATATTTGTTTTAAAATTACACATCATTCTAAGTACCAAATGGTACCAAATTTTATATGCATTTTAAATTTATTATAGAGTCTAACTCAGTTAAATTTGATTGTGTGGCACCATACTAGTCTAATTTCCAATTTTAAGAGTGTCCATAAAATCGATAGTAATTAATTTCAACCGGGTCCTCCTTTCCCTAGGATTAGAAGAAATTTCCAGAGAATTCAGAAACTTGCACACTGTTTACAATATTTGGATTGGCCTCAAAAACCATTGTTGTGACTGTAAACTTTTCCCATATCTAAAACAAATACTTTCTGCTTCCTTAATTTTTAAGAAAAACAGCTTTGGGACAGCATAACCAAATGAAAATAGAAAGTGGGAGGTGATGAAGCACTTCCTCCAGTTTCTTTACCAAAGTTGCATTTCCCTTTGAAGAGTTTTGTGGAAGGAAGTGAGAAGAGGCTGCTGCATCATCTGTCTACAGCTATTTTTTTCTCATTTAAACCCCATTTATTTGGTCAAATTTAATTCCAAATAGGGATTAATCATCAAAAATAGTTACTATTTTTACAGGAAGAGAAACCTGAGGAGACCAAAAGATCTTCTATTTTCAGAATGCTTAAATTCCCACAAAAATATATATATTTCTTCCTTACCTTGACAAAGGCAAACAAGTTTCTAAGATAAACCCATCTTTAAAAAAAACACAGAAAAAAATCATATATATTCAATCAATGCCTTTCAAACCTTACCTTCTTTACTTTATAAAGGTCAATAAATACAATAAAATAATGCATGTACTATATGTATGTATGTATGTATGTATGTATGTATGTATGTATGTATGTATGTAACATCTTTTCGTTAATAATGAAAATGAAGGGAGACTATTATTGATTTATTTCAAGCTATTTAGCTCTCATCAACTAGCCATACCCTTACTGAGATTTGAGCCTGGGTAGCCTGCCTGCAAGGCAGTGGCTTTGAAAAAATAGTAATCATATCATAAATCTAATTGGATCAATTAATTCATACAGAATAAGGGTAATGACTTGTAAATATCTGGGGCCAGATAGGTATGCTAGGGCTACCAGATCAGGAGTATAAAAATTAGAATGGCCACAAGATAGCAACAAACAATTAGACTTTTCTTTTTTTCCTACACCAATCTAAAAATTATTTGGATTTTTGCTGCTCAGATAAAGTCTTAGCTATACTTATAAGTTTAAAGAAAAAATACAAATAAAAACAAACAAATCTGACAAATCATACTCAGTACCTTTTATTAATGTGGAGTAGTAAGTGAAATAGTTTATTTTTAACATCATACTGTATATTTTATCAATTTAAATTTATATTAATATTTGTAAATATTTAAGCCTAAATACAAACGTACACAGAAACAGACATTCCTGTTAAAGGTTGAGACTATATAATATTTTGATATATGACCCTTGTTATTTTTTTTTGTACAAAAAGTTAGCAAAATAGGCTTTTACCAAACTACAAATATTCAGAAATTTAATTTGAAAAAATCATCTCACTATCCTAATGAAGGGAATTATGGGATTTAAAAAATCCTCAATCACCCTATTACTATAACCATCTTGATTTTTCTGCAGCTGCCCTGATGGAACCCAACCTGCTCTGTATGCAGGAATGTGATCTCAAATTCAATGCCTGGAATCTCTTGGATATGGTGAAAAAACCCTCTCATCTGAGTCCTTAAAGAAAAGTAAATCACTTTGTAAAAAGGAAAAAAAAAATCAGGCATGCCAATTATTAGGAAAAGCAATCCATATGGAGGAAAAACCTTTCAGTATCTCTTCATGACAATAATATGACTTAAAAATCCAGGAAAAGTGAGGGGGCAGCAGTGAATGGTATTGATGCTTGAGTCATATTTGTAACAAATTATAGTCTTAAATACTACAATGGCTTCTCCAAGCATGCTCATTAAGTTTTATTGTGTATGGAAATTATATTTCATTGTATCAGGAATCTCCTAAAGCAGACCTGTCAAACTTGCAGCCTGCGGGCCAGATGCGTCATGCCACATTTACGCCAGATTTAATGAAGGGTCAAAAAAAATCCATATACGTCATGTAACGTTGCCGTGACACCGCGGGTTTGACACCTCTGTCCTAAAGCTTCCAATATAGTAATTTTTAAACTGTTGTCTGTGGACCACAGTTTTGCAGATGAGGGCCCACCAATACTCTGTCATAGCCTTTCAATATTCATTGGCCAGTCTGTTTACACTTCTGCCAGCCACTAGGTTTGTGCCTTATAAGATCACACCCCTTCAGTGTGTTAACAGTTCTACAGAGGAATAATTGAGTCTGTCATCTGCACCTCTATAACTGTCTGGTTTGGTGCTACAACCCAACACAGACTTTAGAGGACAATCAGAACTGCAGAAAAAACAATTGCTGCCAACCTGCCTTCCATTGAGGACCTGTATACTGCACGAGTCAAAAAGAGGGCGGGGAAAATATTTACTGACCCCTCACATCCTGGACACAAATTGTTTCAACTCCTACCCTCAAAACGTCGCTACAGAGCACTGCACACAAAGACAACTAGACATAAGAACAGTTTTTTTCCTAACGCCATCACTCTACTAAACAAATAATTCCCTCAACACTGTCAGACTTTCTACTAAATCTGCACTTCTATTCTACTAGTTTTTCTCACCATTCCTATTTCCCATTTCCTCCCATGTTTATGTTTGTTTATGTTTATGTTTATTTAGATTTGTATGCCGCCCCTCTCCGCAGACTCGGGGCGGCTCACAACAAAGTGCAAAAAATACAATTTATAACAAATCTAAATTTCTACTAAAAACATTTAAAAACCCCATTTCTAAACACACATACATACACACATACCATTCACAAATTGTATATGCCCGGGGGAGATGTCTCAGTTCCCCCATGCCTGGCGACACAGATGGGTCTTAAGGAGCTTGCGAAAGGCAAGGAGAGTAGGGGCAGTTCTAATCTCCGGGGGGAGTTGGTTCCAGAGGGTCGGGGCCGCCACAGAGAAGGCTCTTCCCCTGGGGCCCGCCAACCGACATTGTTTAGTTGACGGGACCCGGAGAAGGCCCACTCTGTGGGACCTAATTGGTCGCTGGGATTCGTGCGGCAGCAGGCGGTCTCGGAGATATTCTGGTCCAGTGCCATGAAGGGCTTTAAAGGTCATAACCAACACTTTGAATTGTGACTGGAAGTTGATCAGCAGCCAATGCAGACTGCGGAGTGTTGGTAAAACATGGGCATACCTAGGTAGGCCCATGACTGCTCTCGCAGCTGCATTCTGCACGATCTGAAGTTTCCGAACACTTTTCAAAGGTAGCCCCATGTAGAGAGCATTACAGTAGTCGAACCTCGAGGTGATGAGGGCATGAGTGACTGTGAGTAGCGAGTCCCGATCCAGATAGGGCCGCAGCTGGTGCACCAGGCGAACCTGGGCAAACGCCCCCCTCGCCACAGCTGAAAGATGGTTCTCTAATGTGAGCTGTGGATCGAGGAGGACGCCCAAGTTGCGGACCCTCTCCGAGGGGGTCAATAATTCCCCCCCTCCCCAGGGTGATGGAATTGTCCTTGGGAGGCAAAACCCACAGCCACTCCGTCTTATCCGGGTTGAGTTTGAGTCTGTATGACTGTATGACTGTATGACTGTAACTTGTTGCTTATATCCTAAGATTTTTATTAATATTGCTTCTTCGTTGCTTATTTGATCCCTTTGACAATCATTAAGTGTATTCTTGACAAATGTATATTTTATTTTATGTACACTGAGAGCATATGCACCAAGACAAATTCCTTGTGTGTCCAATCACACTTGGCCAATAAAATTCTATTCTATTCTATTATTCTATTCTAAATTTCTGCTTTGCTGCATTCATTGCTGGCTTACTGGTCCAACTAAAGTCTTCCTCTACAACAGCCCTGCTCCCTACCTTTTCCTGCTAATCAGCTGGCCAGAGTCTTGCTGTCCTCTGTGCTCCCACTTCCACACATTTACTAAAGATCAGATAGCTGGATCCAAGCCATGTCCTGTCTCAGCCCCACTTTCCATGCATTCAATACCAGTCAACTAGTTCACAAAAGCCATGGCTGACAACTGATATATATTGAAGCACACAAGTAACAATAATGTAAGAGGGAAGTGGAGAGAAGAAAGTTGGATACAGGTGATATAATACAAAGCAAACCTGGAATGTGATCTAGCTTATTGTACAGTATTTGAATAATGATTTATGTGTATTAAGATGTATTGAAGGTATATGATGTTGTATATTGAATGTGGAGAAAAATTTAAAAAATGGATAAAAAACAATATATGATGCTGGTAACATATGTTTCATGATTCATGAGTGCAGAAAGTTTGAGGCACACAGTGCTAGAAAGAAGAAACAAGCAAATAATTATGGTTATCCTTCATTTCTTGGAAATAAACATCTGTTATGCAGTAGTCAAAAAGTCATTCCATCTTTTCTGAAATGTGGGATTGATATACACTATTGTATGCATGTGCCCAATATCTTAATCTCAAATCTTTTCTTAATTTGTCATCTGGGGGACTTTAAGCAATATATTCAAATCAGCATCTACTTTAGAAACCCCAAAAGTATAAATATTTCTCACAATTTCTATTATGATACACTTAACATAATCCTGATACATAAAAGTTGGGAAATGGCATATAAAATATTGACTATATTCCAGTTTGAGATGGAGAAATTTAGGAGATCTCTGTGATTTAAGCCACAACACAGGATGTGAGGCTTATGTCTAAGAGAAAGAGCAGGAAGAGAATTAGACATTTGCTTTCCACATGTTTGCTCTGAACAGCACTACCGTGGAGAGACCAAAATGTCAACTTTACAATTTACAGGTTAACAAGGTTGCACATCTGTCAATAATTTTTTCTTATACTACAATTTTATGCAAGATTACCCAGAATAAGAATGGGATTGAATTTAAAGGCCATTTATATTTTTGATATAAAATCTAAAATGTAAAGACATCCAAGAAAATGTTACAATGCAAAATATAATGTTTTAAATAAATACCTTCAGGAGCAATTACTTCCATCATTCCAGAAACCTGAAGAAAAATCCAAATATCTAAGTCATTTCTGAAAACTAGTTTCATATGTGTATAATTTAGGAAACCTGGTCTGTACCAGAGTACTGTTGCTACAATCTCTTGACAATATTCGAAAGAGAGATAGATCCTTCTCCATTATTCCTACCCTGTTTTCAGTGATGGACTAGCAAAACTTTTACTACCACACCGTGGGCATGACTTATGCATTTTGTTTCAACATCTTTCAGTGCAAATTGGGTGCTCTGGGGTGGAGCTCCAAATTTTGCTACCGGAACTGCATTCCTGACCGTTCCTGTAGGAGCCCATTACTGCCTGTTTTCCCCAAAATAAGACATCTCCTGATAATAAGCTCAATCGGGCTTTTGAGTGTATGGGTCTTATTTTTGGGGAAACACAGTAACATTTTTTTCTTTCACTACCATCATCTCATTCTACTACAAGTTTTTTTCTTCTTCTTGACGTTAATATGTTCCATTAAGTAACATATTTACTTTTATTAAATATAATTTTATACTTTAAATATTAATAAATGAAATGCATATATATAAAACTAGTCATCTTTCACATATTCAAAATATTACTTAATATTCCCATTCACAGTAATTATTACAAGTGCTGGCATTAAATATATACATACATATTTTTTATAAAAGTATATTGTAATAAGTTCAACGTTTGCAAAAAAAAACCCCTCTTACTCTTTGCAAGCTTGTAAAATCTCTCTTCTATCTACCTTCGTTTACACTGTATGTCCACAGAACATATACAGCATTATCTTTTCAAATTTTGTAAACCACAAAGCACACGGAAAAGCTACATTTTTAGTAACTGATTCAAATGAACTAAGTATAATAAACTGATGGTGCATTATTGTTTATAACCTAAATTGCAATGAGACTAATGCTATGTAATCAAATGGGAAGATACTACTTTATTGTGCTCTGTAAACTTTAAGTAGGCCAATAGAAAATTCCTAAACAATTATTGCTTTTGCAAATGTTGTGAAAAGCTTACTAAGACCGGTAACTAAGATGTAAGGAAGTAACTCAATATGCTTTAACTTGTTTTTGGATACAGCATTGTGATTTGTAGTTTGTAAACATAAATTATGTAGCTTTAATCTATCTTTAATTATTACAACAGAAAATGTGTCAACTAAACTAGTATAGAAATAGAAGCAGCAAAAAAAAAATCAGTTTAAAGAATACATGATCTCCAGAATTAAGAAGAAAAGATCATTCTAGAATCAACCTACTATCACAATACTCCAATGTGTTGGGGGTATTCTTCAGCAAGTCACCCTCCACTCTTGCATTCAAAGTTGAAACACTGCCATTAATAGTTATTGTATGACCTTCCCTATATAATTGTTACATCAATTATCCATAGACTAGTTGTAACTTTCATCTCTTGGGATTAGATAATCAGATTTACATAAATATAATTTTGTGCATAATTATGTATCATACCATATGTGCAACTGCTGCTATCTCTGCAGAACACCAGAACTTTTGTAAATCACTGTATTCATGAATTGAAATTCATTTAATCCAGTAAACTGCATTTAGCAGGTCTGGCTTGAGTTCAAATGGGAATAAACCAATCTGAGTGCTTTGTAGATCTGAACAATGCTTAACAGATAACAGATTACAATTCTTGCATGTAGTGGGAAAGAACAAGAAATGTTTTACCATAAAATGATATAAATTATTTTTTTAAAAAACAGTGCATCAATGCTTGGTATTGTTGCCTTGATGGGGCAGGAAGATTGCTTTGTATTTTACATTAACAGAAAATCTGTAAACATACACTTAATGTATGTAATATTTCCAACATATTGATTGTACATGGAGTAAAAAGCTAAACACTGTAATTAATTCCTATTTCTGTTTCTCAATCTCACATATTAAAACATGCATGGCTTTGATACTATTGCTTCTTTCATTAGCCTCACTTTTTAATTGTTTTTATTAAGTTTTACTTGTAAGTTTTAGACACTAAAAATATGGTTCCTAATTTTCCCTATGAATACAGCTCCTCAAACACCATCCCATTAAAACTAACCTTATTAATAAACCAGGTTTATTGATATAAACCAGTGGTTCTCAATTATTTTTTGTTATGTCCCCCCCCAGGAAGAAGTAAACATTTTGCGTGTCCCCCCCCCCCCCCAACTCATATGATTGTTCGCAATTTTCAGCACGTTTTCGCTGAAAAAACTCAAGCGGTTTATCAGCGTGATTGGGATGTAATGTGTTTAAGTGGCGCCTTAATTTATTTGGCTACATGCTGTCTGCTGCCAACATTAAACATATCGGTCTTTCCTCATCTCCCACCAACGTCACAATGAAGCCAAGCGCTATATACGCTCTGTGCTGTCTGCTATTTTTCGGTGCAAAAAATTCCTACCCTCTGTGGCAAACAAAACATATTCCCCAGGGTCATGCACCCCTCCTGGCATCGCTCCATGCCCCCCCCGGGGGGAGGTGCCCCACTATTTAAGAAACACTGGATAAACTAATTTTCTCTAGGACGCCAACTTGTGGATTTGTTTAATAATTTGAGCCTATTCTTTCTTTTGGATTACTGTAGCACAGAGAGGAAATTATCTGAAGACAGATAATGGCTTCACCAGTATGACATAGCTAGAGAGAGACTGTGCCTGTGGGATTCTGAGTGTTTTGCAAACTTTAGACATATCAGCCCTCTTTTCGGAGTAAGGATCAATAGACACTGTATGGCCTTGTGGATGTCCAGAGCTTTTGTGGCGGGCCATAACTTGAAAGTTCAAGTTCAAGAAAGAAAAAGAAAGGAGGGAGAGAGAGAAAGAAAGAAAGAAAAAGGAGGGAGAGAGCAAGAGAGAGAAAGAGAAAGAAAGAAAGAAAGAAAGAAAAGGTTGGAGGGAGAGAGAAAGAGAGGAGGGAGAGAGAGAGAAAGAAAGAAAGAAAAAGGAGGGAGAGAGCAAGAGAGAGAAAGAGAAAGAAAGAAAGAAAGAAAGAAAGAAAAGGAGGGAGGGAGAGAGAAAGAGAGGAGGGAGAGAGAGAGAAAGATAGAAAGAAAAAGGAGAAAGAGGGAAAGAGAAAGAAGGGAGGGAGGGAGAGATAGAGATAGAGATAGATAGATAGATAGATAGATAGATAGATAGATAGATAGATGATAGATAGATAGATAGATAGATAGATAGATAGATAGATAGATAGATAGATAGATAGATAGATAAATAAATAAAATCGAGTTTCCTACCTTAGAAGCTCCTGGCCTAGGCATTCCCTGCCCCACAAGAACATTTAACCTGGATGAGAAAAAAAGGGAAGGAGAGTTAGGGTATCACCATTCACACATGTTCCTCGAACTTGCTTAGAAAAGTGCCTTAGCGCTACCTATTCATGGTGTGACTCGGCTGCCCACGAGGCAAGACCGTGATCTCCGGAGTTGCTCCTTGCATAATGCTGAGAGTTTCGACTGGGCTTGGGCCGCCACCCGTTGCCATAGCAAAAGCACGCTCCGGGCTCTTTGCGAGCCTACAGCAAAAGGAGGCCGACGGGGAACTTCGAGCTGAGATAGGAACGTTCCCTCCTCCTCCTCCTCATCCGTGCGTGCTGCGCGTGCTCGGAGAAGACTCGGAAGGAGCCGGGCATATAAAAAGTTTTCGTGCGGACACGAAAACTTAAGAGCCGACTTACTCTCTGGAAAAAAACCCTCGGAGCGGTTTTTAAATAAATTAAAATTTCGCCTGGAACAGCTATCATGCCCTAGTTCTGTAATAGGCAAAACAGTTTGATTGGGCTGGGATTAACAAAAATGAAGTGGTTTGAAAATATGTTATGTTGCAAGCAACAAACTGCAAATTAATCAATGACTTGGACCAGGGGATAGATGGGTAACTCATCAAATTTGCAGATGACACTAAACTGGCAGGAATAGCCAGTTCTCCAGAAGATAGGTGCAAACTACAGAAAGATCCTGACAAACTTGAACAATGGGTGCTATCTAACAAAATGATTAGGGGACTGGAGGCTAAAACATATGGAAAACAGTTGCAGGAACTGGGCATGGTAAAAGAAGGACTAGGGGAGACATGATAGCAGTTCTAATATCTCAGGGGTTGTCACAAAGAAGAGGGAGTCAGGCTATTCTTCAAAGCACCTGAGGGTAGAACAAGAAGCAATGCGTGGAAACTAAACAAGGAGAGAAGCAATTTAGAATTAAGGAAAAATTTCTGGAAAGTTAGAACAATTAATCAGTGGAACAGCTTGCCTCAAAAATTGTGAATGCTCCAACACTGGAGTATGCATAACCATTTGTTTGAAGTGGTGTAGGGTTGGACTAGAAGACCTCCAAGGTCTCTTCTAACTTTGTTGCTGTTGTTATTGTTATATGACTGGGTTAAGCTTTTTGCTTGTTTGTTGCTTTGTTCCCATTGAACCGTGTCTGATGCTGAGAGACTCCCAGGACAAGTCCCTACAGTTTTCTTGGGAAGTGTTTCCCAAGGCTTCCCTTGCCTGCTTACAAGGGCTAAGACAGAATGACTGGCCAAAATCACCCAGCTAGCTTTGTGTCTAAAGTGGGATTAAAACTCACCATTTCCTGGTTTCTAGCCTGCTGCCTTAACCAGGCAAATTGGGTATTATAGTCCCCTGCTAGAATTTCACAATTGTTTATTTGAGATACAGCTTGTCCTCAAGTTACAGTCATTTGTTTAGAGAAAAAAAGTGACCTATGGTCACTTTTCACACTCAGGACCATTTTAGCCTCCTCGTGGTCATGTGATAAAAAGTCAGACGCGTGGCAACTGATATGTGATTTGCAGTGATCATGTGGTTACCTTTTGTTACTTTCTGACAAGCAAAAACAATGGTGAAGTCAGAATAACTTAAAACAGGTCTTCAAACTTAGCAATTTTAAAATTTGTGGACTTCAACTCCCAGAATTCTCCAGCCAGCATAGAAAACTGCATCCATTACTATTATCAGCATGGTAATTTTTAAAAATTTATTTATTAGATTTGTATGCCGCCCCTCTCCGTAGATGAGATGGTGAGATGATATGCATGGAAATGGCTGCAGAATACTTCTCTACACTTTCTTGCTATCTAATTCCATCCAAGGAAATTACTAATGAAAGTCTTTCATACTATCACAAACTAATACAATCAGGAAACCCTGAGGTCACACTCCAAACAGGAACCGGTTGTTCAGTATACCATTCTTCATATAAACTCCAAATCATTCTGAAGCAGCTTGGATGATGGATATAGGTGTACTGGGAAGGAAAAAAGATGGAAAGTCTCTTAGTCCAAACAGAAGTAGTTTTTTTAAACAACATGATGTCCAAAATTCAGAAAATAATACCCATAAAAGAAAACAGCCTAATTAATTCCTTTTCAAATTGATAGAGCAAGTAAAAATCTTTAAACCTATACATAACAGATCATGAATGGATTATATCTGGTGTACAAATGCATAATATTTAACAGCTTCTGTATTAACATCTTGTATTAACATAATTTAGGCAGAGAGGTTTGCAACTGCTGTATTAATTTGCTTACTCGCAAACCGCTTTCCAGTTCAAAATATATGCATCTATACATAGATATTGCTAACAATGCAACCCAATGTGGGAAATACAACATATGAAATCCATATTTTGTTCTTAAGCAAAGAAATATTTTAAACCAAGATTTCCATGGCTGGTGGAAATCTGAAAGCAATTGCCTGCTTGCAGCAATTTCAGAAGAATATGCTGGATTGACTAAAAATACAAAATATGCAGCATAGAACATTTCAAGAGATGAATGGTGCTTAGACAAAATGACAGATGAATTACAACTAAACCCTCAAGAGGGAGAATATAAACACACTAACATTACTCCATAAAATAACTTGAATAACTTTAAAAAATAAAGCTCATTTCCCCTATGAAGAAATAATAAAAAATGAACTACCAGCACACAATGGAAAAATGTTATCATTATATCTAAAGTTTTAGATTATTTACATTGCAGTGCTTCCTTCATCTTATATCACAAGTAAAGCATTCACCTCTGTCAAACATTTCAGAATATGACTTAGTTACCTAGTGCTGCCTTCCCAAATAAAAGAAGTTATAAAACAATGATCAAATATTAAATATGTAGGAACCGCCTCTTTCCCTTATAAATACTTTCTCTTGTGTACATTTAGAAGGGAAGAAACCTCAAGGCCTGATTTCCCTAAAGAAATAAAGTGCCTTATTTCTGAGAAGAAGCATTGGACTGAGCAGGAAGTATTGCAACTGTTCCTCTGGAATCAGCATTATACCTAGTTGGATGTATATTTATTTTTGTTGGACCAGTTTGAAGTAAGACTACCATAAGTTGGGCATCAATGAATCAAATCAGCAGCAAATATACTTGCAGTTTATACTTATCTTAAAAATATGAGATAAGTTCAGGTTTAGTAAAAAAAACAACCACTGGTTGGCTACATCCTAGCTATATTTCTGCAGACCAATATTGTTGCTGAAATAAAAGTACTATAGTCACAACTATGGTGTCCAATTGTATACAGTATTTGGAAAAAATAGAAATATCCTAGGAATGTGATGAAACCCTGAAAATGTGAGGGCTTCTTCACATGTCATCCCTGAAATGGTTATTAATTTTAGAATTTAAAATCTCCGTGTTAGTGCTTTCATAGTGTACAGCACATTTCCACAACTCATTGGCGTCCAGATGTAGCTTCTAGAATTCCCAATTGGCCATGTTGATTGGAAATTCTAGCATCTGTCACTCAGATCCAGCTGGGAGACACCAAGCTAGGAAAAGTCATTGCCCATAAGCAAGCAGAGGGAAGATTAGGGTAGATTGGATTCAGATTCTTTATAACATGCCCAGCATTCATATTTTATGTTAATTTTACCCAATTAATATGTCAAATATGATGAGACTTAGTCTCCATTAACTTTAGGATGATATAGATCTGCAGCTTTAGTGAATGTATAACCAAGTTCTGGACTCTGGAGCCATTATAATCACATCATGGCATGTGAAGGAGAAAATTAAATTAGTTGAGATTAGGATGGGTGATTTGCTATTATGCTGAAAAGTAGTTAAGACCATTTCCAACAGGACTTTGGAGTTTAAATGCAATATAACAGAAGCAAGCAAGTGGCTATGCCATTATTATATTTAGTTCAAAGGCAATGTGTTTTGGTTATTTTAATGTACAGTGCCTTTGTTTTATGCATTGTTTTATGTTTTTGTTTTACTGTGAACTATCTAGCATCTTGGGAGGAAGAGGCATATATGTACAATGAACACATGGTTTGCAATCAATTTTCAAATAAATTAATAATCTATTTCCCCATTTAAAATATGAAAGCAAGCTGCTAGAAAATGCCATAGCAAAAGGCAAGATGAATTAACCCAGATCCAATTTAAGACAATCTGAAAGACATAGACATGCTGTTCGACAATTACAATTGGTCCAGAATGACTGACTTTCTGATTAGAGACTTCGTAAAAGTTGGGGAATTTATATTATATAATTTAAATCAGGGGTCCCCAACCCCTGGGCCTCGGGCCATAAGGCCGGCCCATTTGGAACTGCACTGCAAAAGTGGTAGGTGAGTGTATGCTTGCAGTCCCACTTGTGCAAACAGCTGGCACTCACACGGGCAGCCGCACTCATGTCAGTGGCGGGTACTTACACTCACAGCTCCACTTGCATGAAACCATTCCTTCTTCCACCACCCATCCGAGCTCGCGTTGGACCACCAACCCAGAAAGGTTGGGGATCACTGATTTAAATATCCTACACTAGTTACATTCATTCATTCAAATATAAAACCGAAATGTTAGCTTCAAACATTTTCAGTCCAATCTGTTTGACATAGATTATTTAAATTGATTTATATGTCATATGTGTAACATATGGTCTTATCCAGTTACATTGGATAAATTATTTATAGTGCAGACCAGTGGCTTCTTAAAAGCAAGTCCTGTGTGCAAAGAGACTTATTCTCTATCACTGCTTTGCACAATGTAGTTTTCTCCAGAAATAATTTTTATTAAGTTGCATGAGCATAGTAGCTAATACTGATGGAAGACATCTATTTAGAAAAAATATAGGATCCTTATTTAAACAATGAAGATGCATCTCACAAAAGATGAATGTAAAGTATCATATTTAGAATATATTAAAAGAATTATACTCTTTATATATTTAAAATATGATTTTCATATAAAAATACAATCAACCTACCTCCTTATTAGATTTGAAAAGGATAAATATTATATATTGTAAAAAAATCAGAAGTATTTAAAAACAAATACAGTATGGCTGCTACTGTGTGTTATCTCTTTAGGACTGTAATTCCAAAGAATAAGATGAAAATACAATAACAAAATTTACTTGTAAGTAAGCATGTATAAAACTGAATTGCAAGATGTATTGGTACAACTGCAACAATTATACATAATTTACTAAAGCACAGTGCTACTAACAACATGATATAAATTGCCGGTACTGGAACAAGACTAAATAAATTAATAATTATAATTTACCATACATATTTTAATCCAATCATTTCTGCATTTAAAATACAATGCTAAACTCCTAATATTCCGATCTGTTTGAAAATAAATTATTTTGACACTGTACTATAACTTGCACCATTTCACTCTTGATCTCTAATGTTCACATTCATCTTAGTAAAAAGAGATGTAAACATTGAAAAATTATTGTCTCACAGATTAGAATTTGTATTAAACATATTTTATTAGAAGGCAATAATGCAAAATAATGTAATCTATTTTAAAACAGGCTGCCCTCCCGAATTTAAAACTAATGACATTTTTCTGCAGGCTAAATGGAATAAGTTTCAGTGATGTTACTCCCTTCACTATCTAAACTACTCCATGGATCTTCTAGACTGCAGTTAGTAAAAATGGCAACTTCATAGATGAGCTTTGGCAATTTTCCCTTTTAAATTGCTTAACCCAATTTAAATAGCAATACCTTAAAAACAAATTCATCCAATTGCTTATATGATTTGCCAAATGTTTGCATTAAAACAATAATAAAATTGTAAACGCAACTAAATAATTCTATTTCAGATGGATATTTCTACTAGTACTATAGTCCTAGAATAATTCATTATGATGCTGGTGTCCACAATTACTTTCAAATCTACAATATAGAGTAGGCAACTGGGAACATAAACTCGAACTTTATTCAGAAAGCTCCAACTGGAATTTTGTTTTGTAATTTAAATGAGAATGCATGTCAGTTTGTAGAAAATCTTTATTTTAAGATGTAGTTGACAAATTATTTTTCAAAGAATATGGAATTTTCCTTTTTAATTATATTTATATTACAAATTTACAAGGTTGAGATCTGAAAATTTGCAAGATGAACACTTAGGGGCTGTCACTGCTTTGATAAATGTTTAATATACAAATAAAATCTATGGCTCAGAAAAAGTTGGATATTTTCTATGTGCGTTAGCAGCACTTAAAAATCTCACTCCCACGTTATGCACACATGGTACAAAATTGCAGCCTTATTCTAACATCTGGAGATTAAAAAGAAACTTCAGACTTGATTTTCATCTTGAAATCATCTAAAATATGAAACAATTTTAGTAGTGCAGAAGAAGTCATACTATATATGCTGCTTTTTTGACGTTAAGCATGATCTTGCAACTTCTAAGCCCAATGAATTCAATGGAAGTTAAACAAAAAATATTTTAACTTTGGCTGGTGGTTCTTATTACACAGAAAGAAGCCTTGCTGATTTTAACACCACTAAACATAAATTCCTTCAATATAATTATACAGTAGTTGATATCTGTTTCTCATTTTGGATCAAGCTCCTTGTACTTTTCAGCTGGGGTGCAAACAGGGTATACATATTATTGTTTCCTTGTCATGTTTGAATATTACAACTCTGATCAGCAATTGTTTTTAAAAAATAATAGCTAAAGCAATAAAAAGTCACACGTTTTATACCATTACAATATATTCCACAAGGAAAGTATAGGTGATCTTTACAATGGTGCATTTTAATAGTATGAGCTGCAGGTTGGACCTCATACTAAGGATACTCTCCATTTAAATGGGCCATTTGTTCAGGTGAAACAAACACTTAAAATGGATTAGTGGTATAGGTTCAAAAGGTTTCAGAAGAAATAAACAACCAGATGAAATCAGCTCAGTGGAATGTTTCCAATATGACCCCAGGGATTGATGCATTTATTTTAGCATGCCGATGCACTGTGGGTCACTTCAAATTTCTCATAGTGTAGTCCCCATAAGGGAATCAAGTATAAAAATAAGGGGGCATGGAAAGGGGAAATGTTTTATCCAAAGCTTTAAATAAACTGTATGCAAAGGGCTGATCTGTCCCCACCTAACCACAAGGCAAAAAAGTATACCAAGACACTCTATAACCAGGCTAAAGTTGCTGTTTCTTTCTTTCTTTCTTTCTAGTCCATTATGGCCAGATGTTTCCAAATGTGATGGAAGGTGGGACCACAATCTTCTGGCCACAAGCAATTGCCAATGAAGCCATAATCCTTTGGGGGGGGGGGGGGGAGCCGAATGGAAGATGAGATCCCAGGAAAGCTTCAATAATATGGAGCTCAAGGCTGGAGCGGGGAGGGAAAGTGAGGAGGGGAGATCCAAGGGAAAAACAAAATCACAAGAAGGCTAATCTCAGATCCACAGAGCAGTTCCTAATCCACATATGGGTTTCATGGCTTCGCTTCAAATCATAGAAGAAATGAAGACTACTGGGGCAGTTTAGTTCCCCAGGGCTGAGATGGGAATCCAAGAAAAACCACCAGTCCCTTAAAAGTCTCCTGAACCAAGGATTTTCCAATTGCTTCTTAAAGGAAATCTATCTGACAAGCAGGCCTCTAAGGTGCCAAACTTCGGAAATTTTCTCTGTGTGTTCTCTCTCTTTAATGGTCTCCAAACAAGGAGCTCCCCCGCTTTCCACCCCTGAAATGTTCACGTCTATATGGGGCTGAAGTGGAATTTTTCTCGGAAAGAGAAGCGGCCCGCTCCGAAAGCCTTGCAGGGGACGGCTGAGGAAAAAGCAGAGCCGCGCCAAAAATAAAAAGGCGCCTCAGCGACAACAGGTCACAAGTCCCGCGACTCCTCTCGCTTGATTGTGCAAGCGCGCCCGTCGACACCAGGGAGGCTGAGGCCCAGGCCAGCCTTGAGCCTCTTGTTCTGGTGCGTTTTGACATGCTTGGCCAGGTGGTCGCTGCGCATGAAGCGCTTGCCGCACTCGGCGCATCCGAAGCGCTTCTCGCCGGTGTGAGTCCGCAGGTGCCGCTGGAGCTCGTCGGAGCGCGTGAAGCTCTTGCCGCAGAAGAGCCAGTTGCAGACGAAGGGCCGGTCGCCCGTGTGCCAGCGCAGGTGCGCCTTGAGATGCGACGTCTTGCCGTAGACCTTCCCGCAGCCCGGGACGTGGCACACGTGCTGCTTCTTTTTCCCGGGCTCGGCGGCTGAGGCGGCGTCGGGCCCGTTGCCTGCCGCTACCTGGCAATTGGGGCAGCGGCAGCGGCGGCACCTCCTGGCCGTGGCCGCCAGGGGCGCTTTGGGGTGCAGCAGGGCGGCCAGCTGCGACTGATACTGCGCCAGCTCCGAAGGCGCCAAAACCAGCCCGCGCTGCAACCCGCCGGCGAAGCGGTGCGCGCAAGTGCCCGGCCCTGGCGCCGCCTGTTGGATGCTCCACCAAGGAAGGTCTTCGGGCCCCGGCGACAGCTGCCGGCAGGATTGAGGCGCGGGCGGCGGGGGCATCAGGTTGGAGTAGCCGGGCGGGAGGGCCGCCTGGGCGGCGTAGGGCACGTACGCCGGCGGCGGGCAGGCGGACGAGAGGGCGCCCATGGAAGCCGGCAGCATCTTGACCGGCGAGAACTCGTAAGGGTACGACGGATCCGCGGGGGGCGTCAAGGGCAGCTCGTGGCCGGCGGCGAAAGCCGGCTGCGGGGTGAGCCCGAGGCTGGGCGGCGGCAGTCCTCCCGGCGAGTGGGCCGGCATTTCGCTGCTCCACGGGTGAAAGATCCTGGACGGGGAGCCCAAGCTCGACTCGTAAGAGACCTGCAGGAAATCCGAAGGAGCGACCGGCGCGCTCGGCTGCCCGATGCGGCTACAGGTGGCGGCCAGGAGAGCCAGAGGGGAGCGCTTGGCCAAGTCGGGAGAGGCGCTGGGGGTCCGGTCCTGCGGCAAAAGGTGGAGGAGGAGAAAGAGAGGCGGTTAATCCTAGCTGTCCCTTCGGGCTCCTTCCTCTCCGCCTAGCAGCGAACGCCTGTCGTGGGATGCCCGGCAGCATCTCCAAAAAAAAAAAGTTTGTTGCAAAAGCGCTAAGTACCAGTTGCTGAGCCCGGCACCTGGGCGGGGCGTTTCTCGGCAGAACAATGAACCGCAAAGCTGGGATGCCCGGAGTCAGTGCTTCGTCCCGCTCTCATCCCGCCCACTTCAAGTTCGGTGCCAACTTTGAAAGCCTCACCGCCTACCCCGCTGGAAGAGACCCTCGCGCCCCAGCTGCCTTCCTCCTCCTCCTCCTCTTCCCCAAGCCTGCCAATCATTCTGGCCGACTTCCGACGACTCCGACCCTCCAAGCTCGGGACAATAGCTTTGGAAAAGGGAAGAAGGACGAGTTTTTAGAAGACCGCTTCACAGTGCTTTCACAGCCCTCTCTAAGCGATTTACAGAATCAGCCTCTTGCCCCCAACAATCTGGGTCCCCATTTTACCCACTTCGGAAGGATGGAAGGCTCAGTCAACCTTGAGCCGGTGGTGAGATTTGAACTGCTGAACTATGTCTAGCAGTTAGTTGAAGTAGCCTGCAGTGCTTCACTCTAACCACTGCACCACCGAGGCTCTTTTGAAAAGGGGAGGGAGGGGTAGAAGATGCAGCAAGCCCCCTTGATCGTAGGGAACCTTTCAAGAGAGCAGGCAGGGAAAACTTTTTTTCTTGTTCAAAAGTGGGTTTAAAAATAATAATAAGCCGCCCGGGGAATCGGGGGATATTTACTCAGATACCTATTTTTAACATGCGCGATCAACCCCTGTAACTTTTCCGATGGCCCCTAGTGGTCCCCAGTGTTTCCCAACCTTGGCGACTTGAAGATATCTGGACTTCAACTCCCAGAATTCCCCAGCCAGCGAATGCTGGCTGGGGAATTCTGGGAGTTGAAGTCCAAATATCTTCAAGTTGCCAAGGTTGGGAAACTGCCCTAGACAACCCACCGGCTTCCCGCTTGGTGGCCTCCTGCCAATCTTTGTCATTCCAATATTGTCCTGCCCGGGGGTTAGGAGGGAGGCGGAGGAGGCTCCCGGTACTCTACCCTCAGTCTTCAAACTAGCGACTAACCTGGAGAAACGCCTGCAGGGAGTCGTTCCGGAGGACGGCCACCGCGGCCATGGCTATCGTGTCCGGAGGGAGGAGAAGAAGCCGGAGGGCCGCCGTCGCCGCCACATAAAGTCGCCAACAGGAAAAGCCGCCCGGCGTCTCTGCCCTCCGCTCGATTTCTTCTCTCCCCCCACCCCCCTCGCCGACTTCTGCCAGGCTCGGCGCGATCTCCGCGGACTGTCTGACTGCAACCAGGATCACCTCCAAGAATTTGATAAGGACTTTGCTGGGCCGCCAGCCAGTCAGGAGGAAGATTTATGGCTTTGAAGTTTGCCGCTGCCCAATCATCAAAGAATAGCGGCTCTTTCAGAAGCGAAAGCAAATCCTTTGAATCCACAAAGCTCCTATGGTGTGTTTGTTGGTCTGGATAAAAGGGCTGATTATTAGGGGGGATGGGAAGGGAGGAGATAAAGGCGGGACAATTAATGAAGTAATCACTATGTGGGAAATGTATATACACAAATAATTGGATTTTCTTGATCAAAGGGACTCGCACCGCCTGGAGACTCGCACTCGACGTTTCAAGACATTGTATCTTGCCCGAACCACTTGCTTTCTTCTTGCTTCCCCACTTCTCCTTAAGTCTGAAATGCGTATATCGCGATTAAAAAATTCGCCTCGGAGTCTTAAGACAATGCGTCTTTTGCTGTATCTCACGGATATTTGCCTCTAGACCGTCTGTTTGGATGAGACTCGGCAACTCTACAGTTACTCCATTTAAAAAAATAAATTTGCCCAAAGTTCACTGGAGGGACACCTGGACCCAATATAAAAGTTTGCATTGAGCGGTTATGTACTTTTCTCTAACAAGAGAATATATGTGATTGTGTACCTTGTAAATAACCAAAGGAAAGGCGTATTCGATCTCGGATCCATTGGGTGGGATGGGTGGGGTTTTTTGGCTTTTATTAAAAAAAAAATCTGGTGCAATTTTCTTAGTTAATACTTTGAAAGGGACCCCTTTAGATAGTGATATCCAAATTTTCTGGCGACAAAGACCTGGAGTTCTCTGATTTTATAGAGCAAGAAAGCCGCCCATGAACTTTACACTCCTTTGATTGAAAAGACGTCCTTCTAAGTAAAGTGGGTAACCGCTCAAAGAGGCCGCCGCGGTAAGACCCTGTTTCTTTCAAGCCCCTCGGGACGGCGAGTTGGGCTGCAAAACACCCCTCACCCATCCCATCTCAAAACCATTTCCATCGCCTCCTTCGGATGATTTAAGTTTAACTTCTCGGTTGTTTTGGCTTCAGAAGCGGAACTGCTTTTCTCTTTATTGCTATTTAAAAAAAAAAAAAAGTTGCTCCCTTCCAGTCTTCCCGCGCTTTCCACTTTCCGGCAAAAAAAGTGACCCGAGAAGCTGCTGTCGTTGGCTTGTCCCCGATTTCCAAGCGATTCGATACTTGTGGGCGCGCTTACTTGGAAAGAAAAAAAAAAAAAGAGCGGCGAGGCTTAACTTTAAACGGCCGGGCCGACTTTTCCTCAGCGACTGTGCCAAGAGAGAGAATGGAAGATCCGTGCACGCTCGGCCTGGCTGACTAACTCGCCGCTGCCGCCTTTGGGGTGGGACCGAGCTGAAGTTGAGCCACGTGCCGAAGAAGAGCTTTGTACTGTCAGGGCATCTCGGGAAAGAGGAAGCGGGCGGAGGCGGTCGCAGGCGGGAGGCAGGGCCTTTGCTCCTCCCTGCCGCTACTAGCAGAAGTTTCTGTTACTTTCCTCACACAGGTAACCTGAGCCGCCCCGCTTTGATTGTTTTCGTGTTGCCACTGAGACCTTTTTGAGGGGCCGTCCGACCACGAAAGAGAAAGGAAGGGGGAGGGAGGGAGAGAGATATCTTTATCCGGCCTTCCTATCCAAACAACCCGCGGCCTCGCCAAAGGGGTTCCCAAGAGTTGTAAAAGACTCTGAATCCGCGTCGGTAGCCCTTTGAAGGGATTAAAGGGCTGGGGCCTCTCCCACGGCTCCGTACAGATTCCCAAGGAAGAAGCCAAAGCCCCTCGCCGGGGCCTCTGGGTGTATAGGCTTCCTCCACCTCGCGCGTTCTGCGGTGAGCGGAGGAAGGCGGCGTCGGAGGGGTTTTTATTTTTCAGTCCCGCCGTTGCTTAAATCGTATCGATCCATATGGAAATGCGGGCCGGCGTGGGGGGAGGGGGGAATGGAGCGGATCGATCCGTGGAGAGAATCGACGGAAGCTTTTAATCAAAGGCCCCACTGCGGTCCGCCTGAGGAAGGGTTGGATGGTCCCCAGGCGCTTTTGTGCACAGTAAATGCGCTCAAGGATACGCAGCATAACGTTGCGTTTATACAGTAATAAACTTAAATACCCCGTTGTTATTATTATAATTATATTAGTAGAAGACTTCCAAGGTCCTTTCCAACTTTGGTTATTCTGAATAAATTGTGCAGGGGGTTCGACTAGAACAGGGGTAGGCAAAGTTGGGTCTCCTATGACTTGTGGACTTCAACTCCCAGAATTCTTGAGCCAATCATGCTAGCTCGGGAATTCTGGGAGTTGAAGTCCACATGTCATAGAAGAGTCAACTTTGCCTACCCCTGGACTAGAAGACCTCCAAGGGTTCTTCCAATTCTTATTCTGAATAAAACACCTGTTTTCTCTTTTTTTCCCAGTTAACCACACTGAGCCACAGCAACGCATGGCCGGGTATGCTAGTATTATTATAATTATAATAATCCCCCCTTTAAATGAGAGCCCAGGGTAAACTAATTTCTTCGCCATCCAGTCTCTCTAATTCCCTGGTTTCGTGGAGAGCCAAAAGGCAAAAGAAGAAGGACTGCTTCTGTCTTGTTGTGGTTCCCTGTCCAATCTCCAGCTGTTCGGATTTGGTTTGGCTCCATCTTTGAAGGCTTGTGAAGAAACAAGCCGTGGCATTGTGGACTTCCAAGAGGCTTTCCTCGCAGTTATTCTCTTTCTAGAAACTGCAGCTGTTTACATAGGACCGCAGAGACCAGAGCAAACTCAGGAGCATTTTCTGGCCTGGGATGGCAGGCAGGGAGATTCCCAAGGCCACCCAAAACAAACCAAACCAAACAATAAACAAAACAAAAAAGAAGGTGCTCAACTATACCAATTCTCTTTAGGTTCATAGCAGAGTGGGGAGGCTAGTTTGGAAGCAGTATTATTATTATTATTATTATTATTATTATTATTATTATTATTAATAATAATAATAATTATTATTATTATTATTAATTAGATTTGTATGCCAGAGTTATGAGTTATTTATTAGATCAGTAACCAGAGTAATAGTAATAATTCGTTGCAAATCCAGCCATAATGTTTATAATGGTTTGCTGGCTAGGGGCAGTGGTGGGGAGTGCTCTTTCCCTACATTTACATCATTGCTTTGGTCCAGCACCCTGCCCTTCTGCTAGCTAAAGCCCCTATTTATGAAAGAAAGCTCCAGAACAATCAGATGTAGTTGCAACAGATGTTGTTACAAGCCAGGGAAGATTCCTTTGGAGCCATTAATACACATTCACCTTTTGAAGGCTATGAATCTGTTAACTCACCTCAACCTAAGGCTAATTTATTTATTTATTTATTTATTTATTTTGTCCAATACACAATGAGGGTTTTAGTGGGTATATATCAATATACACATAGTAAAATACATGATGAAGGTTATAGAGGAGATACTCATAGTAAAATATATCTAAGAAATAATAGAAAAGAAGATATAGGAATAGAATATATCAATGAAAGAATAGAAGAAGAGATATAGGAATAGAGGAAAGGTATAGGAGATATAGGAGAGCAATAGGACAGAGGACGGAAGGCACTCTAGTGCACTTGTACTCGCCTTTCAATGGTAATACTCACCTTTCAATGGTAATACTCGCCTTTCAATGGTAATACCCATTGTTGTATGTCCCAGTAATGAACCACCCACAAGAGCGAGGTATTAACTGGACAGAGAATACAATCGTCTGCTGTGCCTATCTTGATTTATTTATTAAAAATCGCATCACACTGCACTTTGTTTGGACATCTCCAGGAGAGGTATAGGATCAGCTTGAATCTGGATGTGCAATGAGATTGAGGAAATCAATATTCCATTTTTTGGATCTAAGCCAATTGGTCAGCAAAAACTTCCCCCCCCCAATTGCTATGGTCTATATTTCATCAGTAATGGAAAATTGGTGCTTTGCACTCTAATGAAATATTTTTATTGCTATGATAATCGCTTCCTTCAAAGCCCTTTGAAGGACAGTGGACTACAGTTATTTCATATCTGTGTCTCTTCTTGAAAAACCTATAATTACCACCAAACCAAATACTGTATCCTGTTACTTTGAACATTAGCGAAGAGCAGGAAAAGTGACACAGCAAAGCTTAACAGGACAAAATTAAGAAGTGGAATCATGCAGACTTTAAACAGAAGTAGAGTTCGGACAGCTAAAAGATTAAGAATCATATTGAACCATAATAGTCTGGCCTAGGATGGCACCAAATGGAAGCAGTATAATGAAGATGTAAACTTCTTCCATTTTATTTTGTCACTGGGAGTCCAGGAAATGTTCTCCAATAACCCTCCATCAAATGGCTTCAGAGAAGATAAGGTGATAGCAGCAACCTGTAGGAACAGACCTGTCTCTCGGTAGAAAAAAACAGCAGCAAGAATGGAAGTGCAGAGGCAACTTCAGGTTTGGGGCTGGATTTTCTTCTCCAAAGAGTCTTATAGACCCTTTTTCATACTCCAGACAATGGAAATCTGGAGAGAGGAAGTGAGAATGAAGTGCATAGGTAATGTTCATTTTGGGAGAGGGGCAGTACTCCAAAACAAAGGGAGAATTACATAAAAACTAGTGTAGATACTCAATCATGGCTGCAAAAACTGGGAGGACCATTGGATGGCAACAAGGAGTTGGAGCTGTACTGCTTTGCTGCCATCTTGCAGTTTCTGGATTTTTGCATTCCATATTCTGGTAGTCTAAAAAAACATACCTGCTGACACTGATTTGATTAATACCTGGATGCTGATCCTGGTTTGATTAATACATGGATGCATATTACGTACGTGGAAAAAACTAAAGTATTATAAACATACGTGGAGCACTTCATGCAAATCTATATGATTTTTTGCAAAATAATCAATCTCAGGTTGTATGGTAGACTGAAGAGGGGAAGCTTGGTGGGGCAGCAGAGAATTGTAAAGCTTTGAACTAAAATTAAAGGAAAAAAGTATAGGAAACTAGTTTTTCTGTATCAGGGAAACTCCCAATCATTCTGCTAGTGAGGCCCTAGATTTCTGCCCTGTAAATACCACTGTGGACCAAACAATAGACAGTAGTAGCGTGTAACTTTCAGATTAATTTACAATTGCAGGGTAAGGAGTCCATCCAGAATGAAGTCAAAACATGTAGTCAAAACATATTACTTTCAAATGTTGCTGGATTGTGTGACCCATTAAAAACTAATAATATGTATATTGGTATTTCAGCGCAGAAGAGATATCTTTGCTGCAGCCTTAAAAAACGCATTGCAAAGTTCAGTGACTTCAGCAATCTTCAGAAAAATAGTGCATACCTGCAGGCAGGGACTTCCTTACTAGTCATGTTTGTGAGCTGCTTTGGTTGCCTTTTTTGTTTTGGCTGAAGAACAAAGCATAAATTGTGGCTTTTTTCCTTTTATTAAAAAAAACAACATGAGAGAACTAAAAAATCCATTGTTAGGAGGAAAAAAACCTCGAAAGAAAGAAAAAACCACCCAAATACTTGAAAGTACATATCCATTTATTTATTTGAATGTTAAAGATGAATATCCCTAAAAGAAATTGTGGACATTTATTTATTGGTGGACAGGTGTGTTTGTGTAGAGCAGATAAAAATATATGTCTGGCTTCCCTCTTTGTCACCTTACGGTTGGTAAATAAATGAATAAATTTGATTAGTTTATGAAAAACGTATTGAACTTGATTTGTTTGAATCCAAATTGGAACTTGTAACAAATCTCTTTTCAATGTATATTCAGTGGCAGCTGGGTTTTGTTTTTTTACAATAGTTACATCTGTAATTCTACAGAAGGATTTATCTTCACATTATTTATATCAAATTGATTTAATTCCATGCTTAATATGTGGATGAACAAGGAATGGGATAAGAGAGAAAAGATCAGGGGTTGAAAGTGGCTTCTGATTTTTCAAGTATCTAAAAATCTGCAAGTAGTCCTCAATATATGACCACAGTTGAGAGCAAAATTTTTGTTGCTAAACAAGACAGATGTTAAGTGAGTTCTGATTCATTTTATGCCTTATCTTATAGTTATTAACTGAATGTGGCCTCGGCATTGATTTTGCTTGTCAGGTTTGAAAAGGTAATCAATGATCGCAGGACACTATAACCATCATAAATACATGCCAGTTATACCAAGCATCCAAATTTAGATCACATGACCATCAGGATATTGTAATGGTTGTTTGAAAAATAGTCATAAGTCCCTTTTTATTCAGAGCCATTGTAATTTCAGTCACTAAATGAATGTTGGTAAGCTGCGGTTTACCTATATAAACTTTCAAATAATACTTGCTAACTTAGAAATAACTCACATTGGTTCAGCAGGTCATGTGAAGGTTAATTAAATGTAGAATCACAATTATTAGTTGGGCATCTGACATAGCTAAAAATAAATCAAAAGCGGAATCTAAACTTAGAATTGGATGTTAATGTATGTAGTTTCTGCCAACCACACTGCTATCTAGCTGATTCTGACTGAATCAGATTTCCTCATGAGTGTGTAGAAGGAAGGGGGAGATGGACAATATGTTTGGATATGTGATGTATCTATTGTATGCCAACACCAAAGATTGTAATGATTCATCAGATGTTTCCTTAGTCTTAAACACAGAGGAACTATTGATGCCAAGATCTCATGCAGTTTCTAACAGCCTTGATTGGGGCTCCTAAGGCCCCACCAGACATTATATATTATAGGTAGCCTTTGACTTATGACCACAATTGAGACCCAGATTTCTGTGGCTAACGATGACTACATTGCTAAGCAAGACTACTAAATGTGACTCTATGTTTAGTTAAGTGAGTTTTGCCAGAATTGTGGCATAAAAGTGACTCAGGTTTCCCCATCGACTTTGCTTGTCAGAAGGTTGCAAAAGGACATGAGACCGGGAAATGGCAACCCTCACAAATACATATCAGCTGCCAAGCATTCAAATTTTGATCGTGTGACCACAAGGAAGCTGCAATAGTCATAAGTTTGAAGAATGGTCATTAGTCACTTTTTCCAGTGACGTTTCAATTTTGAACAGTCACTAATTGGATAATTCACTAAGTCAAGGACTACTTCTACAATCAAAAAATTATGTAAATTATAATTAAAACATGTCATATTAATTGAATTAAAATTAAGTCAATCACGTTTTGTTTTTTGTCATGGTTCATCCACATAGCTGGCTTCACCCTACTTATTTTGGGGAACATCTCTCTTAGTAAACCCCTCCAAAGTTCAAAGGAGGCCCTCAGACTTGCGTATGTCCACCTTAAGAGAATAGAGACTCATCACATGTGTTTCTTTCTCATCTATTATTTGGTCTGCTCTTCCTGAAGTACATATAACATAATTTTGTATTATGATTATTGTAATAATAATACAATTATTAATTAGAATTAATAATGATCCTCAGTTCTTAGGATAAACATAGAACCTTCCCCATCCCACACCAATTGGCATTTGCAGTAGAGGCGGAGTAACGACACGGACACAAGAGCTGGATTTAAACTGGGTCATTTTTATTAATTAAATTTGCATAATTTATTTAAATAAATTTGCATAAACTAACTATAACCCTAAACAAGGACCCACAGGTTCAACAATTGCTTCCGGGGCGGAAAATGACGTAATAAAAACTTCCGGGGCAACTATGGGCGTAGTTCCATGCTGATCCAGGTGAGGGGCCACGCCCTCACCTGACTCACTGCCATGCACTTGCATGTGGGAGGTCCCGCCGTCTATCCCATACAAGGGGAAAGCAATGGGCGGGACCCAAAGACAGGTTCCCCCCAATTGCTCAGGTTGCTTCCACCACAAGCCTTTGGAGAGAACCTGTCAATCATCCCCAAAGATGCCCAACGGAGTACATGCAGTTGCTAAACCACCACCCAGTTTTCCGCCCCTAACCTGCCTACCCAAATGACCAAAGGTATGCCAATTGGCCTGAACATGAGCGAAGCACCCCCTAACCGCCTATCCGTCACCGCAGTGTGGAATAGGCGAAAAAACGGTCGCAGAAAATACCGTGACCGCCAAAAATTCCTATTCGGCCCCCCGAGGAGCGACCCCCACTGGCACACTGAAAAATAGGGAGGGCGGGTGGGTGTTTGCCTCTTGTCATCCAGGGCGAAAAGGAGGCCCTGGAGCCTGTCCAGCCCTTTTATAGGGCTTCAGGCTCCGCCCTGGATGACATCACTGGGAAGGCCAAAGCCTTCCCAGGAGGTGGCCGAGATCTCACAAAATCTCGCGAGATCTCGGCCGAAGAGACAAGATGGCTGCCACACCGAAGGTCAGTGTCTCCCTGGCCCTGAAGCAAAACGGGCCGGGGATAAGTCACCGGCCTTGTATTTCTATATTCTTGGAAGCTCCTAATGTTTAAAGACACCACTGAATCTTTGATTTGTCTGAATGCAAATAGCTTTTAGATTGAAATTCCCACTTCCATTGGGCTGTCAAACTCGCGGCCCGCAGGCTGGATTTGTCACAAGCTGGCCACACCCTCACCCAGTTTAGCGAAGGGGGAAAAAGTCATGGTACATCATGTGACATTGCTGTGACGATGCAAGTTTGACACCCTTGCACTACCACATCAAACAGTCACATTATTTACCATATCAAGAAATAGAGGATTTGCCAAGGAATTTGCAAGTGGAACATCTTGTGACAAAATTATAAATGAAATTCTTAGGAAAATAAATTGTGTTATTGCATTCAATTGGGTCCGCTCCATAAATTATAAGTGGGGCCTTCTTCCTGATAGAGCCTTGTAGCTTAACCTACTTGAGAGCTCCTTCATATGACTGTAATATTATTAAGGAGCCTGTGTTTGCTATCAAAAAGGATAGTAAGTCCCCGTAGCAATATTATTCCCTCTATTGTTGTCCCTTTTTGCAGTTCTCTTCACTTAGCTAGAATACTGAGGGCATTGGCAGAAAAAAAAATCATGAACATGCAACCATATAGAGCAGATTGGCAAAGCAGAAACATTATTCCAAAAGAGCAAACATAATAAAATTCAAGGCCTAAACCCAGTTAAGGCAACACCCTGGAAATCCTAGACAAGCAATTAGGGTTATTGTCTGTAATTAATTAATTAATTAATTAAAGTCATTATGCTGAGTTCCAGGTACCCTTGTTGAGGACAGCATCATTGGAAAGCCTTCAATTGTGACCAGCAATATTAATAAAACCGCAGATTGTCACCGATTGGACAACCATAACAATTTGTAACCAAATACATTTATCAGAACCTTTCCTCTAAGGAGTTTAGGAGACTTACCGTATATTATTCTCCCAGCTGCTGCTCTCTCTCTCTCTTTTATGGTCACAATAACTGGAAGCTCACTCAGACTGAGCAACTTGGCAAAAAAACACAAACCCCAACAGCTGTTTGGCAAAGTTCATGATCATTTGGGATCAGACCCCCTACAAGCCTCTCCAGTTTTATTTATGGTGCCACATGGGCTGGTTTCCTGTTTTGCTTCATATTGTTAGGAACACTCCTTGCATTTTGCAAGCATGCAAGAGAAACCTATGCACTTAGATGGAGCATTGCAAAAAAAGATCAGCGCAATAAAGTTGCAAAATGAAATTCAGATGGCCCGCCATCTCTTCTGTATGGAAACATCCTTCAGGCACAAAACTCCCTGCATCAGGAAGAAAAACCCTGAGCTCAAAATTTTGCATTCCATTCTGCTAGGTACGCGCCCTGGAAGGCGTCTTCGGGGACCTCTCGTAAGGTCTTCATCACGGTTGATTGGATCTCTTCACAATGCGCTACAAGTCCACGAGTTCCTGGCCAAACACCAGGTGCCAACACTGCCCCACCCACCCCATAGTCCTGATGTCGCTCCAGCAGACTTCTTTTTGTTCCCAGCCCTGAAAGGAACCCATTTTTCATCCATAGAAGAGATCCAATCAGACGAAGACCTTGCAAGAGGTCCCCGAAGACGCCTTCCAGGGCGCGTACCAGTCGTGGCAGAGTTGCTGGAAAAAATGTGTAGAGGCCCAAGGACAGTACTTTGAAGAATTTTAAGTGTTTGTGCAATAAATTACTTTATAAAAAAATAATTGCATTACTTTTGGAACGCACCTGTATCTTATCTCATAACTGATAGAGAGCAATAGATTTCCGACCTAAACATGTTGACACACTACTTACTTCTCAAAAGGGGATATTTCCTCCCTCCATCTCCCCCATTAAATGTGTAGCTATTCTGGGCAGGCCACTTTAAAAAAATGCAGCTCTGTATTTTATAGCCCACGCTGACTCTGATCATAAAGATGGTAAAAATTAGCCATTTCTGATCCCTGCTGCCTTCCTGCAGGGATCGCACAGTTCTCAGGAGCTTCCCAGAAATTTCTTTCAGGGAATAAGTCCTTTTTTCCTGTTAAACATTTCTTTGCATATGTTACGAGTCCTACTCCCTTCTAGATTCCTCGGGGAAACATTTCTTTTCTCCCTTGTTTAATTATATTATCTTCCTACCTCTTCCAGCACCAGTCTAGACAAGTTTGCTGTATTTGAGATCACACAATTAACTCATCCTATTTGTTTCAAAAGGACCTCAAGCATCTCTACTTAAAAGCCAGTGGGCTTAACAGCACTTCAAAGGAAGCAGATACAAAATCGCAGATGATTAACTGGGTCTGGGGACAACAGTGGAAGCAAGAGTAAAAAAAAAATCTGTGCCCCAAACAGAATTCTGCCAGAATCATCAAGGACACTTGAAGCAGGTAATCAGGGCAATGAAAAGGGTACCTGTCAGGGGTGGGCAGCAGGCAGGATGGGGTGGAACAGAGTTCCACCGGTGGAAATGAAGATGCATGAGCAGCTCCAGCTGATTGGTGGCTGTCACTTCCTGGCTTACTGCTCTCAGCCCGGCTCTCCTTTTTTTCCTGCGTCTGCGTCTGCGCTCCTTGCTTTTTTCCTCTTTCCTCCTTGGCTTCAGATGAGCTTCCCTCTCTCCTGCCCGGCTCCCCTCCAGCCTCACGTGGCCACCTCCTGCCTGAGGTGTAAGCAGAAGGTGTGGGTGGAAGCGGCACTGGCAGCATTTGTGCTTCTGACAGCACCCGTTCGCCTAGCTACCCAGCCTGAGGAGGGGGGGGTCACTTAGGAAGGAGAGCACAGGAAACGTGAAGCAAATTGCCATCCCAGCGAGCAACACCAGTAAGTTGTAAGTCAAGGACTTAACAGTTCACTTGAACAATGATGATTGTTCAAGCCACTCCCACCCGATCACATATCTAGCAAGCCACTCCTACCCAGTCACATGACCATTAAGCCACACCTACTTTTTGGCAGTAAAAATTTTGGCTGCCCATTACTGGTACCTGTCCATAAAAATATTTCATTTCTCAGCTTGAATCTGAAAAGAACTTTCAGTGAATAGTGGTGTTTATGTGGAGAAATACCTTGACTTAAAACAGTTTGTTTAATAACTGTTCAAAGTTATACTGGCCCTGAAAAAAGTGACTTGTGAGTTTTTCAAACATGCAGCATCGCCATGGCCATGTTTTGTGTCCTGACAAGCAAATTCAAGGAGGAAGCCAGGTTTACTTAACAACCGTGTGACTAGCTTAACTGTAGAGATTCGCTTAACAACGGTGGCAAGAGAGATCATAAAATGGGGCAAAATTCTCTTACCCACTGTTTCTCTTAACAACAGAAATTTGGGGATCAATGGTGGTCGTAATTCGAGGACTACTTATAGATGGGAAAAACCATTGAAAGAACTCACAGGAAAACATTATTTTACTTTTGCTCATTTCGATGTACAGTTTATCATTCCTTTGATTAAATAGTTTGGAGGAATGAAGATGCTTAAAAGCTAAGGCACAAGTGTAGGAAGGCAGGTGTGTTTATGCCATCTTCTGTCCTCTTCTATGGATTTTTCATTGGGAGTGATTCTTTAAATATAGGGCACATGTGGATAATGCTGAAATGCAACATCTTCTTTAGGATTTTGTTGTTATCCAGACACCAATTTCATACACTGATCAACTTTTCCCTCTTGGATACGTTCTTGACATTTCACCTCTGGAGAACTCTGGAATGAGGCTTCTGAACAGAGGCCTTCCCTCATGAAAATTGCATCTGTGTGACTCAGAGCATGACCATCTTGGAGAAATCCATGCCTGGTGTGGAATCCTTACCACAAGCCTTTCAAGAGAAATTGCTCTATGCATAAGTGCGTAAGGGAGACATAAAGAGGGACTTGGGATAATACTATAAGTCACCCAGATTTATCCTGTGATAAGATGGTTGGTCAATACATTTTACAAATAAATAAATAAATAAATAGTTTCCAAAGTGGTTGAAATGTATTTGAATATTAGTAGCTCGGGTTGGTAGTTGGTCCGTTGGTGTGAGCTCCAAACTTTGGTTGCAAACATTTTGTCACCATTGGAGGAGACATCATCAGTGCACTTTGAGTTGTGTTCATTTGGCCTTTAAATACTTTTTTACATGATGCAAATTAGCATGGATGTTGTTTGTTCGATTACTTCTGAGTCATGGTCTGATTTTGGACTACTTGATTGGCTGGCTGTTGTTACCAAGGCATGGTTTTTGGTTTTAAGAACCGTATGTGTGTTGTAAATTGGTTTGGATAATGCTGAATCGTGGTCAGCTATTGGTTCCTTTGAACGACTGGTTGTTGTTAGTAAGACATGGTCCAATTTCTTGTGAGTTGATGGGTTGTGGTTATTGTTGTTGCCTAGTGGGGTGCCTGTTCATTTTAAATGCTATTTTCGGGATCGCGGGTGATACAGTCCTTTCGTTCTCAACAATTAGTGGACTGGATCGATGTCGGTGTCTTGTTTATTGACTTATTGGTGGAAAACCAGGCTTTGAGGAATTCTCTTTCTCTCCTTGATTTGGGTTTACAGGTTTCCAAGGCAGAAAAATCCCATTTTTGTAAAGTGACCTGAGAAATGGAGAGAATCTATGTATGAGGTTGTAAATCCTTTAATATGCTCTAGGAAATCTTTAAAAGCCTTTGCTTGAGAAAAGGACATCATCTTCTCCTCATATGATGGTATTCCTTGTCTAGGTAGCTCCATTTATTCATTTGTTGGAGGAAATAGATATACAAAAGAGTGCAGGCATCAAAATCCCCAGCATGTACAAAAAAAGCTGTGGTGCAAGTTATAAACCATAGGTCCTCAAACTATGGCCCATGGGCCACATGTGGCCCGCCGAAGCCATTAATCTGGCCCACACATGACCACGAGGCTGCCCTGTCCACTTCACCCGGCCACCCTTCAGCGGAGCACAGGACTTACCTTTGCGAGCCCAGCCGACTGTAATTGAAAGGTAAGGCCAACAATTTTGGCCTGCAGAGATGTTCCAGAGGCAGGGTGGGGTGAAAAACAGGGCACACAGATGCCCCCAGGAAGCAAAAATGGGTGAAAGCAGCCTCTTTTTCACCTCTTCTGCCTCCAGAAGATAGAGAAAGAGAAGGGAGAGGAGGGAGGAAGGGAGAGAACGAGAGGGAGAGATAGAAAGAGAGAGAGAAAGAAAGAGTGGGAGAGAGAGAAGAGAGACAATGTGATTTCTCAAGTTCTTTAGAGCTGAGAAGGATTGTTGTAAAACTGAGTTTTCTGAAGTGGACCACTAGATTCCTAAACAACTGAAAAAATGATCTAGTGAAAAGAAAAGTTAACCAAAAGAGCATCATGCAAACAAAATCAAATAAAACACCCCCAAGGAGCAAAACAAATTAAAGTTTAATTTGTGTGCATTGTTTAATGAACTGTTAAATTGGCCACATACACCTGGTCACATGACCTAGCCATGGCCAGCCAGCCGGTCCAGCCCCCCAACAGTCTGAGGAGTCGTGAATTGGCCCCCTGTTTAAAAAGTTTGAGGACTCCTGATATAAACATCCTAGCTCAACTTTTTTCTCAGTAGCACATTAAGTTATACCACAGTTGGCTTTTTTCCCCACCAGTAGAAAGAATTATAAAGACATTTTGGAGCAGTATGAGGGTGTCTCATTTTCAAGGTAATTTGTTATAAAATACAAACCATTGTATGCAGTCTGGTAAAACCCACAGGAAGATAATTCAATCCATCTGAGAAATGTGGTTCAGCACAAAGTACAAGGAACACCAGTGGGGAGTCCTTTTTTTTTTTTTTAAACCCTCCTAACAAATGCCAACTTTAGCTGCTAAAATTTGCTTCCTGTAAATATGCTGAATGTGGTAAACGACTATAACATAAATGCAGACAAATAAATAATTGACTAGGTAAAGGACATTAACAGAACCAATGAAAGAAAAACTGTAATTAGGAGTGCTTTTTAAAAAAAAAACAGCTGACTGCAACTACAATGAAAAAAACAGATAGTCCTTGACTTACAACCACAACCGTTGCTAAGCGAGACAGATGTTAAGTGAATTTTGCCTCATTTTCTGATTTTTCTTGCTAGTACACCTGTTAAGTAAATCACTGCAGTTAAGTTAGTAACTCAATTGTTAAATGAATCTGGTTTCCCCATTGGCATTGCTTGTCAGAAGGTTGCAAAGGGTGACCACATGACCCCAGGATATTGACAACTATCATAAATGTGAGTCAGTTGCCAAGCATCTGAATTTTGACCACGTGGCCATGGGGGAATGCTGCAATGCTCATAAACGTGAAAAACGTGAAAAGTCATTTTTTTTCAGTGCAGTTATAACTTTGAACAGTAACTAACAAACTGTTGTAACTCAAGGACTACCTGTGCACCAATAATGTACTGGTTACGAGAGGGGGGCGGCATACAAGTCTAATTAATGATGATGATGATGATGATGATGATGATGATAATGATAATGATAATGATAATGATAATAATAATAATAATAATAATAATAATAATAATAATAATAGAAACATAGAAGACTGACGGCAGAAAAAGACATCATGATCTATCTAGTCTGCCCTTATACTATTTTCTGTATTTTATCTTAGGATGGATATATGTTTATCCCAGGTATGTTTAAATTCAGTTACTGTGGATTTACCAACCACGTCTGCTGGAAGTTTGTTCCAAGGATCTACTACTCTTGGAACAAACTTCCAGCAGACGTGGTTGGTAAATCCACAGTAACTGAATTTAAACATGCCTGGGATAAACATATATCCATTGTAAGATAAAATACAGAAAATAGTATAAGGGCAGACTAGATAGATCATGAGGTCTTTTTCTGCCGTCAGTCTTCTATTATTATTATTATTATTATTATTATTATTATTATTATTATTATTATTATTATCATTATCATCATCATTATTATTAATTAGACGTGTATGCTTGTATGTATAATAATAATAATAATAATAATAATAATAATAATAATCATCATCATCATCATCATCATCATCATTATCATCTAGGGCAGTGATGGTGAACCATTTTTGGCTCATGTGCCAAAAGGGTCCCCACACGGGCAATAGCATGCACACAGGTGCCCGCATCCATAATGCAATGTCCTCCTCCCATGCATGCGTGCAACCTCCGGGCTATCCTACCCCCCCCCCTGCACATGCGCACAGGCCTCACTGAAGCTGTGGAGCTGCCCTGCTATTTACCTTTAGTGGAGCTGCCCTACTACTTACTTTCAGATAGTTGCAACCAGGCCTTCTACATCTCGACCTATTTCTTCTGCAGCCTGCAAGGCTTTTCTGAAGGCCCCTGTAGTGGATAACAGAGCTCTGGATCAATCTGGGCCTCTGTTATTGGCTGCAGAGGCCTTCAGGAAAGCCTATCGTGGGAGGCCTGGCTACAACTGTCCAAAGCCGAAGAGGTTCCTGAAGATCTCCGACAGCGAAAAAGTGAACTTGAACTGTTTTTAGCAGTCCCCCCAGGCTTCAAGAGGTTTTCCTGAAGCCTGGGGAGAGCGAAAATGGCTGAAAAGAAGGCCGAAAATCAGCTGAGCTGACATAGGGCAATATTTCGCATGCTCTCAGATATGGCTTTGCATGCCACCCGTGGCACACATGCCATAGGTTCGCCATGACTGATCTAGGGTGTGCATTACAAACTTGATACAGACATTTCCATCTCTCTCACACACACAAAACTTCCTTCTTTTTCAAATATACATTTTTTTCCTCCTCTCTGACAGTCGCATTTGGAATCTTAGGTTTTTTGACTAGGAAGTCATGGCAGCCCCAGCTATCCCAAAAATAAACTTATAATGTACACTGTCAATTCCCAAGAGACGAAAGGAAGATTTGGGAGATGACTTCTGAGGTCAGATATCCACTAAGCTCTACTTCCTCCCCAGTCAGATATTTTGCCTCTTCATTATGTGGGCTCCTTGGAAGCCAGCCAAATCACTCTTGCACTTATGTGCGTTATTAACATCAAACTGCATTCCACGAGATATCAGGAATGTGGGCCATCACATCTAGGCTTCAAAAATCAAAATCAGTGTTCAATAACAGCAAGGAGATACAGAAAACATATTCCTTGTTGCTATCTAATGAGTGTTTAATTATTGCAATACGAATATGACATTCCTATTGGAAAAAAGACAAAACACAGCAGAATAAAGACAGAAAGAAGTTAAATTGGCCTAAAAGTGCAGGTGGATGGAGAATAGATCTCTGTTCAATATGATTTTGGCTGTCTGACCACCTTCAGATGATACATTTATAGACATGAGTAATTTGCCAGGAGTTTATAAATATAATCTAGAGGAATCTTCATTTTATATAATAACTAATAACCTAGATAAAATCCTAGAGACTCTGAAGCCAAAGCAGATCCAATCACTACCATTCATTAGTCTCCAGCTGCCACTTTCTGTCATTCACTTAATAAGATTCCTTTAAATCCATTAATAGTGCAGATAATTATTTTTATTAAATTTATAATTTAATATAAATTAAATTATATTAATTTAATGATTTGAAGCAGCTCAGAGGTAAATTATTTGAAGCACCTCAGAGGTTAAAACATTACCAAATGATTTGAAGCAGTTCAGAGGTATTATTATTATTATTATTATTATTATTATTATTATTATTATTTAGACTTGTATGCCGCCCCTCTCCGTAGACTCGGGGCGGCTCACAGCAATAATAAAAACAATGTACAACAAATCTAATATTTAAAAATATCTAAAAAACCCTTATTTAAAAAGCAAGACATACACACAAACATACCATGCATAAACTATATAGGCCTTTGGGAGATGTCTCAATTCCCCCATGCCTGAAGGCAGAGGTGGGTTTTAAGGAGTTTACGAAAGGCAAGGAGGGTGGGGGCAATCCTAAGCAATATTGCTCCCCAACCATAAAAAACAACCCCCCCCCCCAAAACCACCAAACATAAACTCCACAACAGTGAAGAACAAATATGAGAAAAGTGACAAAAATCAGGCAGGAATGTGGGGGAAAGGGGAGAAATCTCCAAGGGAATTCTTAGTTGCCAAATATCCATCCTTTCAGCTTAACTGGGGTCAACATGGAGGAGGAGCTATTAACCAGGATGAGAAAACCAAAGACTTGGAAAGTATAAAAGAGCTAAGAAAAAAAGTAGTCACAAGTGGCACAAATCAAGCACAATAGGAATTAATGGTGGGCGGTTAACATGAAGTGGCGATTGAAAGTTGAAACAAAAAAACCAGAAGGGGGAAATAGGGGAGACTGGAAAATACCGGTAAATAGGGGCATCCCCCCCCATGGGTTTGGATCATTGCTAAAACAGACAACTAAGGGGCCGAGGAGCCACTTGTCAGGATGCTCCAGTCATACTGCCTTGTTGAGGAGGAATGAGGGGTGGGGGAAAAATACATGAAATGTTACTTCTTTTCTGTCTCCAAATTTGAGTTTCCATGCTTGAGACATGGATTACTTATCCACGGATTACAAAGATAAATGTGTTGTGATCAAACAATTGCTTCATGAAGGCATATTTTTGCATTTGATATATATGAATGTCATTGTTATTGCTTATCTTGAGTTGATAGGAAATACAGGTAAAGGTTTGTGAACAAAATACACCTAACACTGATAAAGTGTCTTACCAGTTTTCATGCAGGCGAATGAATAGTCTAAACAACTCTAATAATATTACAGATGTTACTATGTCCAAATTTGGAGGATGGGTGGGAAGAAGCTAATATTCAAATAATTATTTCATTGTATTGTATTGTATTGTATTGTATTGTATTGTATTGTATTGCACTGTACTGCACTGCACTGTATTGCATTGATAATATATGCAGGATAAATGTTTAGGCACAGAATTCTGCTCTACGAATTACATGAGCCATTATTTATTTTCTGTAATTTAGTCAGTCAAAACTATTAGTGTCTATGTAAGTTGCCCACAGACTGATTGCCAACTCAGGAGAATTGCACCCTCTTCATGGGAAACAGCAAACCTATACAGTGGTACCTCTACTTACGAACCTTTCTAGATAAGAACCGGGTATTCAAGATTTTTTTGCCTCTTCTCAAGAACCATTTTCCACTTACAAACCCAAGCCTCCAAAACTGTAACCGGAAAAGGCAGGGAGAAGCCTCCATGGGGCCTGTCTAGGAATCTCCTGGGAGGAAACAGGGCCTCCACCCTCCCTGTGGTTTCCCCAATCGCATGCATTATTTGCTTTTACATTGATTCCTATGGAAAAAATTGCTTCTTCTTACAAACTTTTCTACTTAAGAACCTGGTCACGGAACAAATTAAGTTCGTAAGTAGAGGTACCAATATAGTCTGATTTTACCCTCAGGAAATATCTGCAAGAAACCAGACTGATAAATCATTTCAGGGAAGGGATTCGTGTGTGTTCCACCCTAAACATAATGTAGTTTATGTCTTGACACCAGGCGTCAATCTTCACATAAATTATTGCTTCTGGTGACCTGCTGGTGGGGATGATTATTAGACTTGAATATGGTTTCTGAATTATTCCAGTGATCTGAACATGGTACAATGAGATATGAAATGTCAGTCTCAGCTATCACTCATGGGTGTTAAGACTCCTAATAAAGGAGGGCAGGGAATGGGGAGAGACATAACAGGCAGCGTCTTGCATTCTTAACTTCAAAAGAAGTTACCTATTTTATTGTTTGCCACGATTAAGAACAAATCATCCAAGATTTGCAATAGCCCTATGGGCAGAATAAACGGAGCGTCAAATGAAATGGACGGCCACTCAGCTGGGGAGCATGTAAATGTGTAAGAAAAAGAGTTCCCTGCAAAGATGCCAGGCATGCTTTTTAATAAAACATCTCTCATGCAACTGAGGCTTGCTTCATAACCGCTGCACTGAGAATGTTAATTTAAAAAGGAAAAAGAACTCCGGTTGAAGAAAAGCAATACAGTAGAGGAAGAATATAATCCTCTTCCTCCCCCATCCCCCCCAAAAATCTGGTATTGAATTATGAAAGCTTGATTCAAAATTATCCAGAGTGTTTACAGACTCCTAGATGCAGTGTTTTAGTTGATTGAGTTCATCCGTAATCTTTTTATATTAACTGATTATTAGAAACTTGAAGAATGTCTTTCCACAATGGGTAAAAATATAACAATGGCTTTATATTTGCCATCTGCATAACCAAGTATGTTTATCACAGGTTGCTAATTAAATACCACCTTTGCAAGGGTTACCACTGAACTGATAAATAAAAGTATATGTACTTCCCTAAGATAACATGAGTCCTTCGGGACTGGGCGGCATAGAAGTTGAATAAATAAATAAATAAATAAATACATACATACATACATACATACATACATACATACATACATACATACATACATACATACACACCCAGTTTTGTCACTGGAAAACAGGCATTTAGAAAGAGAAAGCCCAGACTGGTGGAACAGTATCTTCAGTTATAGCTTTTTGTTTGTTTAAGGTTCCTGACTTTATTTGGCCAAGACAATTGACCAAATGTCTTGATTTTCTTTCTCTTCCTTCTAATGTAAATCCTCAGTTTCCTGTTTCCCAAATCATGATCACCAAAGTGTACATTAATTGGCTGAGAAAGACAGATGGTTCACCCATTTGGTAAACTGTCAGGGTCTAAATGAAACAAGTTATACCTTCACTTATGCCAATTTTTTTTCAATTCTTCTACCTCTCTCTCTCTCTCCCTGCCCTGCTTTTGAAGAGCCTGTTTTAGCCTAATCTGAATGTCATGCTCTGGTTTTAGACTCCCCCAAATGTGAGCTTGTTTGGCAGGCTCCTAGAGCTGCTGATATTACTTTTAAATAACAAAAGCATTCTCTCCATTCAGCTCAACTCCTCTGCAATCAATGGCATCCTGATGTTTTTGGAGTCTTCTTTTGCAATGGGAACTGTATCATAAAGGAGACCCATGGAGGACTAATATTTGACTTTTCAAGGGACACAGAAAAGGCCAAGCACAACACCAAAGATTTCACCAAGGGCTTCTCTGCAAATGCTAATAAAGGCAATTCAGAGGGACCAACAAAGAGAACATAGGCAATACCCTGCAGGTATTAGAAGCTTGAAACAAGAGGGATACTAACCCTTAATGGTATTTCATGTCATTAACTATTCTTTGATGTTCACACACTCAAGGCTCTCTTTTATCTGGTAGGGTGGGATTCTCTTTTTCTCCCTACCTCCTTCAGCTTTCTTTGTTAACACAAAGCACAACTGCATCTTTACAATTCCTCCTAGCTTTCAAAAACCTCTGCAAAGTGCTTCTAAGTTAGTTTCCACAGCATCTTTGGATACCACGATCAAGTAACCAAGGAAAAGTTTATTGATTAAACTGAAAAACAGGTCAATAAAAACAAAGCTTAATGTTAGTTTTATAAGATTCCTGTAGTGGGTCTTGATGATTAACTTAACTGGTAACAATTATCCTTGCAATTTTATTATAGCAGTTCTGAGGAATACGAACTCTGTATTTTTCTTTTCTTCATTAGCAGACACTTCAAATAAGCACTCTTGTATTAAAGGTCTCAGAACAGTCCATTGACAATATCTTCCTTTTAGCAAAGAGACCCTTTTAAAATGAAGAATAATGGCCAATAGTTTCTAGGTAGCAAATCTCTATTTTTTTTATTCCTTCAAATCTTGGCTGATCCTAAAGAAGCAAAGCAGGAATAGATTTGGTTAGCACCAGGATAACAGAAAAGCCCCAGGAGCATAGGCCAGGAAGAAAGAGAACAACAACAACAGCAAACCTGGATAATGACAATAATAAACTAGTTTATTTGCACTTTTAAATAAATAAATCCAGTAGAAGAGTTGAGTGAGCAGATCTAAGAAAAAAGAGAAGCCATTTCCTGGTCACTGAAATATATTTCAGCTCACGAATCTGTTTCCCTCAACTGAATTCGTATCTCAGCCAAATTATTCACCTTTAGACAGCTGAAAATATCTCAGCACCTATTTACTGGTGGTTGCTATGGATAAAATAGGAGGAGGAAGGAGTATTATATCTGTTCGTCACCTTGAGTCAAGGTGGCTTCCCTGACACTGTGATCAAAGCTTTACCTCTTTTCTATGTGTGTCACACAGACAGAGACCACTGTAGACATCATCTTGACTTTCCTGACCCCACTCTGTGGACATAATTTGTAGCCCCTTTAGGACACCCACCCACCCCCACCCCCCGGAAGTAGCTTCCCTGTGCATAATAATGGGATAGGTCTCAGTTAGTGTGGGTAAAGTTATGCTAAACAGATCTATACAGTAACCGTACTTTTCAAGGCAGATTGTGTTGCTTCTCTCAATGTTTGTGCAAACACCAATACACTTTGCATTAGCATAAAATAACCTTTGGGTATAACTAAGCACCCCTCCTGTCCTGATATTTTCTACTGAAAAATGTGGTCAAAAGAATATCCTCACTAAACGTTACTTAAAATATTTGGATAGTAAATTCAATATTGTTTTATAATAGCTTCAATCAATTTCTTTTACTTATCTCTGCATTTTGTACTGGCCAGGTTTCCACACACACCCTTCCCCTACGTTTTTATTCTGAAAAGGAGCTTTGAACCAGAAAACATGTGCTCTGACTCAGCACATGTCATTCCAAACTGCAAACATTTTAGCTACATTCTTGTAGGTTTTTATGTGATCATTAAAAAAAAGTTGTGGGTGCTGGAGGTTTTTAAGAAGAGATTGAACAACATACACCCACACTACGCCAATTCTTTGCGAGCTGCACTGGCGTCCTATTGGTCTCCGCTCACAATTCAAGGTGTTGGTCATTACCTTTAAAGCCCTACATGGCTCAGGACCAGAATATCTTTGAGAGTGCCTTCTATCACATACCTCCCAGCCACTGGTAAGAGCCCACAGGGTTGGTCTTCTTCGGGTCCCGTCAGCGAAACAGTGTCAGCTGATGGGTCCACGGGGGAGAGCCTTCTCTGTGGTTGCTCTGACTCTCTGGAATCATTTACCTCCTGAGATCTTCACTGCCCCCACCTTGTTGGCCTTCTGGAAAGCCGTACAGACCTAGCTTTGACAACAGGCCTGGAGCCGTTGACGTCGGTGGGATGATTAGCGAGGTCGGCCCATGAATGTATGGACGGCTGCAATTATTTTAAATTGAAATATTTTATATTGTTCTATGCTTGGTTTTGTTGTGAGCCGCCCTGAGTCCCTAGGGAGTCGGACGGCATAGAAATTTAATTAAATAAAATTAAACCTGATAAGACGTAGTGGCTGTGGGTTTTGCCTCCCAAGGACAATTCCATCTGTCCGTCCATCACCCTGGGGGGGGGGAATTATTGACCCCCTTGGAGAGGGTCCGCAACTTGGGTGTCCTCCTCGATCCACAGCTCACATTAGAGCAGTGTTTTTCAACCGGTGTGCCGCGGCACACTAGTGTGTCGCGAGACATGGTCAGGTGTGCCGCGAGGCGGTTTGCCCCCCCCGCTATTGCCCCCCCCGCCGCCGCTATTGGCACCCTCCCACGGGAGGCCGGCAAAGGTTGCTTTGAAAGTCGGCCCCCTCGCGCCCATGGCTTCTCGTCGCTTCCCCAAAGCACCGTCGTTTCCCCGAAAGCGCGCTCCTCATCTCCCTGCCAGCCCGCGGGGGGGGGGCGGGGAGGCGCCGGCAGCAGAAGGGAAGGGAGCCGCGACCGCCCCTGCCTCCCCACGGTGCCTCCGGCCCCCTCGGCCTTTCGGCGCTGCCCCCCGCCCGCCCCCTCTCCTCCTCCGCTGTCTCCTGCCTTTCGGTGTGGCTCCTCCCGCACCCGGAACGCAGGAGACAAAAAATGGCCCAACTCTCGTTCTCTCTCCGTTCTCAGCGGAGGCCAGCGAAGGTAATATTCAATGTCGGGAGCGCGCGGGCGGTTGCGCGCGCTCCCTACCCCCCTGCTAGCCGCTCGGAATATTCAAAATAAGAAAAACCTTCGCCGGTGAAGGCTTTTCTTATTTTGAATATTCCGAGCGGCTAGCAGGGGGGTAGGGAGCACGCGCAACCGCCCGCGCGCTCCCGACATTGAATATCACCTTCGCTGGCCTCCGCTGAGAACAGAGAGAGAACGAGAGTGAGTGACAGCAACAGACAGCAAGATAGAGAGAAAGTGAGAAAGAGAGAGAGAGAAAGGGGGGAGAGAAAGAGATAGCAAGAGAGAGAACAAGAGAGAGAAAGAGTGTGAGAAAGAAAACAAGAGAGAGAGAGAAAGCAAGAGAGAGAGAGAAAACAAGAGAGAAAGTGAGAAAAAGAGAGAAAGAGGGAGGGAGAGAGAAAGAGAGAGAGAGAAAGAACAAGAGAGAGAGAAAGAAAATAAGAGAGAACAAGAGAGAGAGAGAGAAAATAAGAGAAAAAGAGATAGCAAGAGAGAGAGAAAGCAAGAGAGACAGATAGGGAGAGGAAAGGAGAGAGAGAAATGAGAACAAAAAGGGGAGAAAAAAGGAGAAATGATTGAGGCAGAGAATGAGAGGAGAGAGAAACAAAAGAGAGAGAGAGGGGTGATTCTTGAAGCATATGGTAAAAAGCACCCAAATAATAAGAAATGCCCCCCAGCCCACACCTCTTTTTGAAAAGAATAAAAGAGAAAAAAAACCAGCCCTCAACTGGTTTTGGAAATGGTTCCAGTGTGTATACACACACACACACATAAGGGGGGGAGAGAGACAGGGATGGAAAAAGAGGAGAAGTGAGAGGGAAAAGGAATGAGGGAAAAAGGGAGGAAGAGAGAGAAATGACAAACATGAGAGAGAAAAGGGGGAAAGACAGGAGAAGTACCCAGAAATGAGATATAAATTTGAGTAGGGATGATTGATGATTGACTGTATTTATAAGGGGATGTTACATGGGATTGTATATACGAGGGGGTTATGTATGTATGTATGTATGTATGTATGTATGTATGTATGTATGTATGTATGTATTTATTTATTTATTTATTTAATTTGTGTCATTTTGGTTGGTGGTGTGCCCCAGGATTTTGTAAATGTAAAAAATGTGCCGCGGCTCAAAAAAGGTTGAAAATCACTGCATTAGAGAACCATCTTTCAGCTGTGGCGAGGGGGGCGTTTGCCCAGGTTCGCCTGGTGCACCAGTTGCGGCCCTATTTGGACTGGGACTCACTGCTCACAGTCACTCATGCCCTCATCACCTCGAGGTTCGACTACTGCAGTGTTTCCCAACCTTTTTTGAGCCGCGGCACATTATTCATGTTTTCAAAATTCTGGGGAACACTGAAGGGGGGGGGGCGGGGGGGCTAAAGAAAAGTTTGGACAAAAAAAATATCTTCCTCCATTTCACTCTATTTCTCCCTCCCTCTTTCTCTCTCTTCCTTCCTTCCCTTCTTTCTCTCCATCCCTCTTTCTTTCTTTCTTTCTTCCTCTCTTTTTTGCTCTCTTTCTCTCTCCCTCCTTCCCTCCCTCTATGTCTTTCCCTCTCCCTCCTTCCCCCCTTTCTTTCTCTCTCTCTCTTGCTTTCTTTCCCTCTCTTTCTCTTGCTTTCTTTCTCTCATTCTCTCTCCCCTCCTTTTTCTCTCTCGTTCACCACGCCAGCAACAGAGAGAAAAAGAAAGAGCGAGAGAGAGCCGGAGAGAGAGTGGAGTGCGCAGCAGCCATCAGCCTCCTCGCCCTCCCAGACGTCCCCAGCGCCCGGCCTCACGCCGCCTCCCGTTAGCCCGGCTGAAAGCCACACAGTCCCGGACTCCCGGATCGCTTGCTTCTCCGGCCAGCGCGGCGCTTTCCTGGGCAGATGGTTTTGCTGACCGGAGAAGCGAGCGATCCGGGAGTCCGGGACTGTGTGGCTTTGCACCATGAAGAGAAAACAGCCGACTTTTCCCTGCTGCCGTTTTCTCTTCATGGCGCAAAGCCACACAGTCCCGGACTCCCGGATCGCTCGCTTCTCCGGCCAGCGCGGCGCTTTCCTGGGCAGATGGCTATGCTGACCGGAGAAGCGAACGATCCGGGAGTCTGGGACTGTGTGGCTTTGCGCCATGAAGAGAAAACGGCAGCAGGGAAAAGTCGGCCGTTTTCTCTTCATGGCGCAAAGCCACACAGTCCTGGACTCCCGGATTGCTCGCCCCAAGGCAGGAGGCGGCGGCGGAGGAGAGTGGGCGGATCGGGCGGGCAATGGGGCAGGGCGGAGAAGCCAGGGGCGCGTTTGGCCGGAGGCACCGTGGGGAGGCAGGGGCAGGGAGGTGCGGCAGTAGGTGCCTCCGGCCAAACGCGCCCCTGGCTTCTCCGCCCTGCCCCATTGCCCGCCCGATCCGCCCACTCTCCTCCGCCGCCTCTCGCCACGGCACACCTGACGATGTCTCGCGGCACACTAGTGTGCCGCGGCACACCGGTTGGGAAACGCTGGACTACTGTACTGCTCTCTACATGGGGCTACTTTTGAAAAGTGTTCGGAAACTTCAGATCGTGCAGAATGCAGCTGCGAAAGCAGTCATGGGCTTCCCTAGGTATGCCCATGTTACTCCAACACTCCACAGTCTGCATTGGTTGCCAATCAATTTCCGGTCACAATTCAAAGTGTTGGCTATGACCTTTAAAGCCCTTCATGGCATTGGACCAGAATATCTCTGAGACCGCCTTCTGCCACACGAATCCCAGCGACCGATTAGGTCCCACAGAGTGGGCCTTCTCCGGGTCCCTTCAACTAAACAATGTCGGTTGGCGGGCCCCAGGGGAAGAGCCTTCTCTGTGGCGGCCCCGACTCTCTGGAACCAGCTCCCCCCAGAGATTAGAACTGCCCCTACCCTCCTTGCCTTTCATAAACTCCTTAAAATCCACCTTTGTCGTCAGGTATGGGGGAACTGAAATATCTCCCCTGGGCCTATACAATTTATGTATGGTATGCTTGTATGTATGTCTGCTTAATAATGGGGTTTTTAAAATATCTTAAATTGTAAATTATTAGATTTGTTATGAACTGTTTTTTATTGTGTTGTGAGCCACCCCGAGTCTACGGAAAGGGGCGGCATACAAATCTAATAAATTAAACAAACAAACAAACAAACAAACAAACAAACAAACAAACAAACAAACATTTGTCTGAAATGGTATAGAGTTTCTTGCCTGAGCAGGGGATTGGACTAGAAGATCTCCAAGATTCCTTCCAACCCTGTTATTCTGTTATTCCGAGTTTGTGTAGCTGGCCAAACCCATGCTGGAGACATAACTCTGGTGATTAGATATACTGATCACCCAATCCTCGAATATCAGAGGCAGTGTCAGGCACAAGAAATCAAGAAAAAAGGCAGTCCTTATGAATACAGTTTTATTGCATGCTATCAGGCAGTGTTTATTTATGAATGCCAGTTTCTGGGAAAATTTAGAGGCAAAGCATTGCCTCTTTCCTGTCCTGCCTGTGAACCTTTAAATTGGTTAATGTGCAAGCAAAATGCTGGACTAGATAGGTCCTTGGCCTATTGCACCCAGTTTTTATGACAATAAGAAATAACAGAATTTCCTAGCTACCATGTCTGAGGTTGGCTGATTTGTGACATTGGTTTCCCTCTTTTGAACAGAGTTGTCAATCTTTTCTTTATCACAGACCCCCTTTAAATTCCTTTTGTGCGCATGGGCCATGGTCATGGACCACCAAAACTTAACACACTATTTAAATCATAACATTTCTTTATGACTTTGCGTATCACAGATTGAGAACCACTGCAGTAGACTGATTGAGTAGCAGAGCAGATGCCATTGTCTGGCAGATCTGTTCCTAATATATACATATGTGCACAATATACAACCCTATGTACACATCCATACGTCAGCTAGAAATGAGAAACACATCTTGGGTTCCTTACCAGCCTCACACTGATGAGTTAGGGGGCAAAAGTTCAGCTTTGAAAGGGAGGAAGGGGTTGCAATGTGTTGTCTTCTTCTGTGATAGAATCCACCACTGATAATGACTTGTAATATTCATCTTCCCAGTCCAGCACTTTTATTTGACTAAGGAAAATTAAAATAGAATAAAGCATTATAAACGGCACATCATATTTCTAGATATTTTTGTTTAACTGATACAGGAAATGCTTTGATCAGAGTGGAGGAGCAAACATTATTTTGAGGTAAATATCTAACAGAGGCTGGTGACCTGAGAGCATCGCGTTTCTCACAACGGCAAATCTGCATCAATTCTGGATGCTTACTCAGCACCAGCTTTTTTAGTAGCAATTTCGATTTTAATTAGGTGATCTGAACTCTCAAGCTAGGCATGAATCTTCACAATGCCACTTGTTAGGTGGGAGAATCCTAGGAAACCTCATTTTGATCTCTACTCCGATATACAATATAGACATAGGTAAGATACAATATAGATATAGGTAAGATACATAACCTCTGATTATTATAGCAGTAAAGAGCATAAGAAACATCAATCACAAGAACAGCTCAGATACTTCTTGTTTCATGAAAGAGAAAGTGGCTTCAATGGCTTCTATTATCTCCTGAGAGAGGATGCCTCTTTGACACCAGTTGCTGGGAAACACATCAGAGGTGGGTTCTAACTTACTTTGCTGTCGGTTTGCTTCCTCCTGCACTAAGCCAAAATCAAGATGGTAACACATGTGCAGTACCAGAAACTTGGCTTCTGCACATGTGCAGGGGGGGGGAAATCTGAAAAAAAATTCCTCAAAAAAAAAAATTTCCCCAACAAATATCCCTCCCCCCCCCCCCCCCAAAAAAAAAAAGATGGCAGCACCTATGGACTGGCCCTAACCAATCTGGTTCCGTGCCATCATCGTGCCATCACTAGTGCGTTACTACCGGTTCGTTCCGAACCAGGAGGAACCCACCTCTGAAACATGTGGAAGAGAGCTACTGCTCCCAAGTTCTGCTTATGGACCTCTTAAAAGCAGCTGATTGATTTTACGATTTCAGCCACCAGATCTTTTCTTATATCCAGTTAGGTTTGTTCACGATGTATGTTCAGTAACATCTCCAAGCTCAATAAGACTTTATAAGTAGTGTTGGGTAAATTGAACTTGCACAATTCGGGTTCGTGCCGCCGAACCCAAACTTTTTTAAAAGTTCGGGTTTGGGTTCAGCGTTCGCTCAAACACTGCGAAGCGCCGACGCCTGGGAGGAGAGTGGGGATTAGATTAGATTAGATTAGATTTATTGGATTTATATGCCGCCCCTCTCCGAAAACTCGGGGCAGCTCACAACAATAATAAAAAAACAGTACACAATAACAAATCCAATGCCCACCAATCTAATTACAATTTAAAATTAGTAATTTCATAAAACAATCCCAATATATATATAAAAAACAGGCACACAGTCAATCAATCAACAAAACAGCATGGGCAAGGGGGAGGTGTTTTAGGAGTTTGCGAAAGGCAGAGAGGGTGGGGGCAATCCTAATCTCAGGGGGGAGCTGGTTCCAGAGGGTCGGTGCCCCCACAGAGAAGGCTTTAGTCGACGGGACCCGAAGAAGGCCGACTCTGTGGGACCTAACCGATCGCTGGGATTCGTGCGGCAGGAGGCGGTCCCGAAGATATTCTGGTCCGGAGCCATGAAGGGCTTTATAGGTCATAACCAACACTTTGAATTGTGACCGGAAACTGATCGGCAACCAATGCAGACTGCGGAGTGTTGGAGTAATATGGGTATACTTAGAGAAGCCCATAATAGCTCTCGCAGCTGCATTCTGCATGATCTGAAGTTTCCGAACACTTTTCAAAGGTAGCCCCATGTAGAGAGCGTTACAGTAGTCGAGCCTCGAGGTGATGAGGGCATGAGTGACTGTGAGCAGTGAGTCCCGGTCCAAATAGGGCCACAGTTGGCGCACCAGGCGAACCTGGGCAAACGCCCCCCTCGCCACAGCTGAAAGGTGTTTCTCTAATGTGAGCTGTGGATCGAGGAGGACGCCCAAGTTGCGGACCCTCTCTGAGGGGGTCAATAATTCCCCCCCCCCAGGGTGATGGACGGACAGATAGAATTGTCCTTGGGAGGCAAAACCCACAGCCACTCCATCTTGTCTGGGTTGAGTTTGAGTTTGTTGACACCCATCCAGGCCCCAACAGCCTCCAGGCACCGGCACATCACTTCCACTGCTTCGTTGACTGGACATGGGGTGGTGATGTACAGCTGGGATTCCAGGGGCGGAGCTTTGACGTCACGGAGACTCCTTCCTGACCGGCCGAAAGGGGGAGTTTAGGAGGAAATAAAGCCATGGGCCAGGAAGGAGTCTCCGTGACTTCAAAGCCCCACCCCCGGAATCCCATCGTGGGATTCCCCACCTCCTTTTGCTTCCTTTTATTTTTACGGAAAAGGATGCCGCAGCGGCGCTGCAAGCAAAAGGAGGTGGGGAATTCCACAATGGGATTCCAGGGGTGGGGCTTTGTGGTCACAGAGACTCCTTCCTTCCTTTACAGAAAAAGACGCTGCAGCAGTGCTGTTGCTGTTCGGGTTCGGATTCGGGTTCAGCGAACTTACCTGAACTCCGCCACCAAATTCTGGTAAGTTCGCTGAACCCGAACTTCGTTGGGTTTGCCCAACACTATTTATACGTTTTTCCTTTAACATCCATGACAAAACTTCCAAACAGTGACATAAGGCCTAACGTGCATATACGAATAATGTAACTTAACATTTGTTTGTTTGAATAGTTTAAATGTGGTGGACAAGTTCTAGAGAACTATTGGAGGTGCAAACATGGATAACATACATGGATTTATTTAACTATGAATCACAGTACAATCTTGAAGCACAGCCTATATTGGATACGGCCAAGGGTGGGCTACTCTTACCTTGATATCGGTGCACTACGCGCACATCACCATGTGTTCCCATGTACATATGCACATTCCTGCAAATGCGTGGAAGCAAAATCCTGTGAGGGGATGCTCCCTCGTATGCAATTTCAGCAATTTTTCGTGTCATGAGCATGCGTGGAAGCAAAGAAATGCTGAAATCTCGTGCCTGCAAGCGTCCCCTCGTGAGATTTTGCTTCCGCAAATGCACAGGAAGCAAAAAAGGGCAAAAAAAATTGAGAAAAAAAGATGGCGTGCACGACAGCATGGCAAAGACAGTACTGGAGCCATCGCCTGCATATTACGCAATTGGTGGGCCGCTACCGGAACGGCAGAGTGGTCCACACTGATAGGAACCCAACACTGGATAAGGCTATACAGAGCTCAAACTAAGTTATATTCAGGTGTTTAGCACGCTTTATTGCTTAGTATGATTCTGCTATTCCCATAAATAAGGCAGAGGCCATTGCATCATGATTTTCCCTAAAAATTTATTTAAAAAGTCTCTTTATAGTGTGGTCTTTTCCAAGCCTTTAGGCCTTCTGGGCTACATGGCTACCAGACTCTGTAGTATCTTCACCTAATCCTCAAAACTTTAACCTTAGACTATCCACTGTTGACCTCTCCCAATTCCTAAGAGGTCAGTAAGGGGCGTGCATAAGTGCACCAGCATACTTTCCGTCCCCTGTCCTGTTTCTTTTTTTACTAGTATATGAATATTATTATATTTTGTATACCACCATTGTGTACTTGACAAAACAAACCAATAAAATAAATAAATAAATATTTCCAGCCAGTATGTTCAAATTCAGTTCAATTCAATTCAATTTATTAGATTTGCATGCTGCCCCTCTCCGTAGACTCGGGGTGGCTCACAACAATAATAACACAATATATGACAAATCTAATAATTAAAAGTCATTAAAAACCCCTTATTAAGAAGAAAACATACACTCAAACATACCATTCATAAATTCTATAGGCCCAGGGGAGAAGTCTCAGTTCCCCCTTGCCTGGCGGCAGAGGTGGGTTTTAAGAAGTTTACGAAAGACAAGGAGGGTGGGGGCAGTTCTAATCTCAGGGGGGAGCTGGTTCCAGAGGGTCGGGGCCCCCACAGAGAAGGCTCTTCCCCTGGGTCCCGCCAGACGACATTGTTTAGTCGACGGGACCCGGAGAAGGCCAACTCTGTGGGACCTAACCGGTCACTGGGATTCATGCGGCAGAAGGCGGTCTCGGAGATATTCAGGCCTGATGCCATGAAATAGCTCAACATACTTAGCAACATAATGCTTGCCACCCTAATAATAAAACTAATGCCACTTAAAAAAAAGAGCAGCCTTTGCAACAAGAGACAGGAAAGAACATAGGACCTTCCTTCTTATCTTTCCCCCTCCAGCGGGTTTATGCTCTGGATCAAGAAGATTTCTGCATTGCTGTCCCTCCTGTCACGTCTGGGTTCACAGTCTGCAGGTCTTTACTTTGACAAGACCCACCACTGGCTACTTTTAGCAAATTCGTTGTGAAACAAGCCTCTGCCTGCATTTGGCTGAGGAGCATTTCCCTCCCCCTAGGAAAGACCGTTTCCCGCCATGTGTACACAGCTCACATTAGACGCACACTTTCCTTTTGCATCAGTAGCAAAATGCCCACAGCTGCTATAAAGAGAAAAAAGCTTGACTGTTGATTTTCAGAAATTGCTCTAGAAAGTTTGCGCCTTTCCTGTAATCTCACAAAGGATTTCTTCTGTTTACTGTTGCTTAGAACTAAGAAGATGGATATTTACCCAAGTTTTCTTGGCTTCCTTTTGCTCCCTTGATATCCTAGAGTTCCCTGTGGAGAGGGCCAAGAACACAGTCAAAGCAAAGCAGCAAGTCGTTAATTTTTAATTCAAAGTGATTTTGTGTTGAATGCAAGCAGATGCTGATAATATCAGAAGTCACAGCGTAATTTTTTTGATCAAAGGGCTCAAGCGAGCCTGATGAAGCATGCATCTTGCTCGTCTTTGATAAACCACATCAATTATTCACCGTGAAGGCAGACATCCTGACATGAAAGCAACAGATAAAGAGCATAAGCACATGTTCAAGACGAGAGCTGGGGAACTCTGGGGTGGGGAGTTTGGAGAGGGCACTGGGGGTGGGGTGGGGCTGGTAGGCTTAGAACAGGTATTAATACCAGAATTATTAATGGGAAACAAAGGCAGTAAAACAGCTGTACGGCCACTTTGAACTCACATTTAACTGGTTATAATATATGTTATCCTCAGGGCTATTCAGCACTTTGGGCTCCTGATATCTTCGACGGGGTGGCTTCTGCTTCTGTTCAAGGCAGCTTTCTGAAGGTAAAAAGAGATGCAGTGCAGTTTTAGGTCTTGGCAAGGCCCAGTATCGCAAGCAACTTTTTACTCAGGAGCCAAGATAGTTCTTTCTTCTGTTATACACATTTCTGGGTTTAGTAACTTCAGTCATTTCCCCATCTCAGCAGAAATGTTAAGGATGCTGGGTGCACTGGAAATGGTTTTTAAAAATCCATTAATTTGCTGTATTCTGTATTGAAATGTTTGGAGCAAAATACGCACATGCAATCTTTGAATGATGGGATGAGAACTATAAATCACCTTGCTACTTATTAATCAGTAAGCTATGATATCTGTCATCTCAGACATACAGGTGAAATTGAAACAAATACAAAGAAGGCATGTGAGAATGCAATGAATAAACCTTCAGCTGGTACAAAATGCGGCCTTGTGGGCAACTTTGGGCACCCAAAGAATGCAATACCTCTATGGCACAAGTTGGTCTGCTTCCAAGTCCAACTCAAAATACAGTGATACCTTGTCTTACAAACTTAATTGGTTCCAGGACGAGGTTCTTAAGGTGAAAAGTTTGTAAGATGAAACAATGTTTCCCATAGGAATCAATGGAAAAGCGATTAATGCGTGCAAGCCCAAAACTCACGCCTTTTGCCAGCCGGTTTCCCAGCGAAGGGAGCATCAGCAGCATCGCAAAAACACCAAAGTCCTCGAAACCCCACCTCCAGACCTCTGTGTTTTTGCGATGCTGCGATTTCACTGAGGCTCCCCTCGCTGGGAAACCCCACCCCCGAGGTGGGGTTTCCCATGGAGGGGAGCCTCAGGGGAATCCCAGCAGTGCAAAAATGGGTGCTTCGCTGGCAACAGAAGTCCAGAGGCAGGGCATCCCAGTGGCAGCGGTGGGTTTGTAAGATGAAAATAGTTTGTAAGAAGAGGCAAAAAAATCTTAAACCCCGGGTTTGTATCTTGAAAAGTTTGTATGACGAGGGGTTTGTAAGACGAGGTATCACTGTATTGATCATTATGAATTTTCAAAGTCCTACAAGACATGGGGCCAGGTCACATCAGTTTGCCCTGCCCGGTCAGACAGGGAAGTATGTATGTTGCCGATCCCATCAGCAAATGAATTCTGATTGCCAGGGTCCAGGAAGAGAGCCTTCTCTGCTATTGCCCAAACCCTGTGGAAACATTCCACCTGCAGGTGAGGTGCCACCCCCCCAACTTTCTTGGCCTTCCATAAAGGCATAAAATCATGCTTCAAATAATAAATAAATGCATGACAGTTGCTTTTCAGTATTTTGGAATCACACCTTTGAGAAATTCATAGAGAAATTCATAGAGAAATCCAGGAGAAGAGCCTTCTTTGTGGCGGCCCCGGCCCTCTGGAACCAACTCCCCCCAGAGATTAGAATTGCCCCCACCCTCCTTGCCTTTCGTAAGCTTCTTAAAACTCACCTCTGCCGTCAGGCATGGGGGAACTGAGATATTCTTTCCCCCTAGGCCTTTACAATTTTATGTATGGTATGTCTGTATGTATGTTCGGTTTTTTATATTAATGGATTTTTAATCGTTTTTAGTATTGGATTATTTTGTATATTGTTTTATTATTGTTGTTAGCCGCCCCGAGTCTCCGGAGAGGGGCGGCATACAAATCCAATAAATCAAATCAAATCAAATCAAATCATAGCTTTACTACTATATACTGAAACAGTGAGACGATGGAAAATGAAAACCATGTGCAATTTGGTATTGTATTGTATGGTTTTTATTGTTGTAAGCCGCCCTGAGTCCTACGGGATTGGGTGGCATAGAAATCAAATAAATTAAATTAAATTAAATTAAATTTGACCTGGCAGTACAAGAATACACACTGGTAATCCAAAGGTTGCTTTCTGCTCCACCTCCCTTTTTAAAAAACTAAAACGTTTTAAAACTAAGTCTGGAGCAGTATAACAATGAATTAAGAAAGTGACATTTCAAGAACAACAGCCAAAATTCTGTTGTTGGCTCAAAGGAAAGATTTTTGAAACAATCAGTTCCAAGTACTGAAATTAGAACATGGCAATTGTTGGCCGCTTATCGTTCAATTTTACAGGTAAATTGCTTTTAAATGCAAAGGAAACAAATGTAAAGTGGCTAAGTTATAAATACGAACAGAAAGACAACCACGGGTTATTTCCTACTTTTGCGCAAGCCTCAAAAAAGACACAACGGTTTTAGTCAATTCAATCCAATGGAGTCAATTCCTTAAAAATGTGCTGTGCACATTTAGGACCATTTCTGAATCATTTTCAAAGCACGCAAAGTCCTATTGTTTTGTTCCTTCCAAACCTCAGTCTGACAAATGCCAGCAAATGGAATTGCTACAGTACTGTAAAGTGCCTACTCTTTTTTTAAAAAGTACACATGAACTGGAGTTCTTCTTCCATGTCAGTGGGTCCCAATCTTGCAACTTCCAAGGTGTTAAGTCCTCGATTTACAACTCCAACAAAAACGCAAAGTCCTCAATTTATGACTGGACAGGAAGGCTGATGCTGAAGCCTGATTGGCTAAGCACAACAGGCCTATCAAGCGAGAAGTTAAAGCATTGTGATTGGTTGGCTGTCTGACAGCCACACTATAAAAGGAGCTTTCAGAAGTCTGTTCGCTGTTCTATTTAAGCTGAGCTGGAGAGGTGCTGAAAATGCCAGATTAAAAGTTCCCTGTTTAAAAACTCAAGCCTTGGCTAAGATCTGTCAGTGCAAGGACTCACTTATCTAATACAAGGCCCAGAGTTCCCTTGCCATCAGGGCTATAGCTGAGAATTTTGGGAGTTGAAGTCACACCACCACCTGATCTGAATATCTCTCTCTCCTACTGCCTGACCCCCTTCCCAATGGATGAAATTTCTTCTTCTTTAAGGAAAAAACAGTACTGTTGCCTTATGGAAAAGCATGTTTAAGACAGCTATGATCTAGATCAGTAGTTCTCAACCTGGGGGCCGGGACCCTTTTGGGGGTCAGATGACCGTTTCACAGGGGTCACCTAGCTAAGACCATGGGAAAAGACAAATTTCTCATGGTGTTAGTAACTAAAGTTTCTATTTTGGCTCCTTGGATTATATTTCTACAATCCAACCAATCAGGCGTTGACAGTGGGGGTGTCTCTCTGACCTTCCTGCCAATTAGCTCCAAGCTCTGTTGGGGAGAATTGGTGCTAGATTTGTGGCTGGGGGGTCATCACAACATGAGGGACTGTATTAAGGAGTCACGGCATTAGAAAGGTTAAGAACCACTGACCTAGATGATTGAGAATCTCCACAGCCATAAGACATCTTAACAGATTTTATCTCCTAGTTCAAACTCAAATAGCAACCTATCCTCTGCTTGAACACCTCCAAAGAAAAGGGAGCTCAACCCAGCCAACTATAGGATGTGTATCACTCGGAATAAAGGTTCCAGTGTCAAGTTATGGCTATTCTTAGCAAATCTTTGCACTAAATTTTATTACTGAATTCCAATCATCTTTTAAAAACTTCATTGTCAACTGTTTCAAGATGTGACTAAAAAGAGGAAGGATTATGAAAATATATTGAATAAAAAATAACTTGCACTTCGAGTAAACATCTCTTGTATTCCTCTGTGTGAATGAGCATACCATATTATATCCTGTGAATATCCAATAGGTGCTTTGCAGCCACATCTCCAACCAGGACCCAAAAAAGCCAAAAGTCAACTGCCAAATTGTTATGAATAAAATTAGCATTTGTTGAAATTTTCTCTGCTCATTTCTCTGTTTTGCAACCGTTGCTGCCATTTATACGGCATTTTTTGGAGCGTAAGACACACTGGACCATAAAACACACCTTAGTTTTTGGGGAGGAAAACAATTCTGCCTCCCAGCAATTTGCCTCCCAGCAAACAGCAAACAATACAGATGATATACATTGTTTGCTGTGTATTTCTCTGGATGTGTGCCTGACCCATAGAAATGGCAAAGAATTGGAGAAATGCACATTATGGCAGTACATTAATGCCAGAATTTTTTTTTAATGTAGTCACATTAACTCCTCCCAATTATTTAAATGGATCTACTCCAAACTGTTGTACATACTCTTGATCAGTTGGAGGATGATGAAGATATTAGGACTCAGATTCAGATAGTGTTTATGAAGTAGTGGGGAGCCCGGGGTTACAGGTAGTAGAACAGGTGGGAGGCCAGCCACAGGATGGGGCTATGAGTTCAGGATCTAGTGAGGGAGAATTAGAGGCACGCTGGGTTAATCCTAAATTCAGAAGAATTCAGAAACATAGAGAGCAAAGGTCTGGAAGAAGATATTAAGGAGATGAATGGGTTAAATAATTGAGTGAGGTAATTGGCACGTCATGGGACTAGTGAAGAAGAAGGGTGGAGTTTCAACCTTGCCAAACAAAAAGATGTTGATTTTTATGCCGCTCTCCAAGTTAGCCAAGTATTCTGTGTGATTAACTGTCCGTCTGCTGTTTTTTTAGTGATCATGCTTTTACGAAATAAATCTTGTCTAGCAGAGCAGGAGAAGGAATGTAAGGAATGCAATTAAGAAAGATAACGGAGCCAGGAGAGATACGCCAGTATGAAATGTGTGTTTAGCCGGAAGGGAAAATAAAATGGAGTTTATTTGTTTATGAAATAATGTGTTTGATAAAAGTTATTTGTACTTGCTGAATTTCTACCAGAAACCAGAACACAAACATGAGTAAGTAAAGGTTTAACTCAGCTGCCTTATCTTAATACTTAAACAGGACACTGTTTATTATTATTATTATTATTATTATTATTATTATTAATTAGATTTGTATGCCACCCCTCTCCAAGGACTCGGAGTGGCTGTTACATTTCATATTATACTTTTACAGATCTTTAAAATTGATGTGGCTCTCTGGGAGCATAGTTATTTTCTGCTATTTAAAAGAAGATACAATCGCACTGGACCTCTTCAGATCAAGCATTTATTTTAAAAAGCTTCTTCATTTTGTTGTCTAGTACAATAATAAAGCAGTCTTTAAAAAATAAGTCTAATAATTTGAACATTCTACAGACATTTATAGTTATTGACTTACCTCCTTGCATTCACTTCAGCAGAAAATAAAAATATGCATCTCTATCTATCTCCCAGCAATTTGCCCCTTGGCAGCTAGTTTCACTTTCAGTTTAGCACATCCCCTGCTTTCTGCAAATCAGCTGAGGGTCGGGACGCTGATAATCAGTTGCTTGGTTTAACATGCTCTGTTCTGTTTGCTGCAAGAAGGTAAATTGCTGAGGGGAGGCAGAGGCCAAAGGGTGGGGGTGGCTGGGGTGAGGCTACATTCAGTGTATAAGACACACCCAGGTTTTCACCCTCTTTTGGGGGGGGGTAAAAAGGCGAGTCTTATACTCCAAAAATTATGGTATGTATCAAAATGATAAACTGAGAGCAGAAAGCACTATTCTCATTCTGATAGAGTTTTGGACCTAATCATACATCTCAATGGTCCTGATGAGGAATTCAAATCCAAAGTAGATAATGCTTTCTGCAGGGGGTATTTGGTGAGTAAAGGTAATATCACCAACAGCAGGAGCAGGATTGCCATTGCTAGTTAATTTTATCCTTATTTTGCCCTATTTGCAGCTTCTTAACAAAATTACAAAGATGTCACACACCCACTTCTCTGAATAGGAAATTTTGATTCAGCTATAAAAGCACTGCAGTTTTAAAAAATTCCTTTAAGGCTTATTGCTTTAAGATTATAGTGAAGAGATTTACGCTAAAGCTTTAAGCTGAAATTTTGCTTAGTAGACTGAGACATTTCTGTATTGATAACATGTTAAAAATAAAAATTTAAATATAACTTTGAGAAATATTCTGTCGCTTCTACCAACACGTAATAAAAGTTTATAAAAATGACAACTTAGGGTTGGGAAATAGGAGAAATGAAAAAGACACACTCAGTGTGTCTTTACAGTACAGAATTATTGATATTAATTCTTGTTGTTGTTATTATTATTATTTATTTATTTATTATTATTTATTAGATTTGTATGCCGCCCCTCTCTGAGGACTTGGAGCAGCTCACAACAACAATACACCATGTACAAATCTAATGTTAAAAGAACAATTTAAAACCCTTATTATAAAAAACAAACACACAACCTAACAGACCATACATAAAAAACAATAGTAGCTAAGGGACATATCAGTTTCCCCATGCCTGGCGACATAGGTGGGTTTTTCAGGAGCTTTCGAAAGGCAAGGAGGGTGGGGGCAGTCCTAATCTCTGGGGGGAGTTGATTCCAGAGGGCCAGGGCCACCACAGAGAAGGCTCTTTCCCTGGGTCCCACCAGATGGCATTGTTTAGTCGACAGGATCCAGAGAAGGCCAACTCTGTGAGACCTAATCGGTCGCTGGGATTCATGCGGCAGAAAGCGGTTGTTGTTGTTAATATTCAAGTTGCAATTCAAATTGCTAGTCAAGTTGTAATGGTCAAGTTGTAATATTCAATTACTTTATTCCTGTTTATAGACCAAGAAACTCCTACCCCTATTTTGGCAGCCTTGGAATAACAACTTGAATTCAGTCATAAAAGACCAGCATTTTATTACCTTAAATTAGTCATTATCCAATTTAATTAATCCTCCTGTTTCAGACCGGTTCTATAGAACTGGTAGTAACTTGGCACCTGGGTTGCTGGAACTGGCAGCAACCCAGGCCTGCCCCTCCCCTGAGCTGGTTCTCTCGGCGGCACCATGGATGCCGCCATCTTGGTTTTTTGCTTCTGCACATGCACAGAAGCTTTGTTTTAGTACTGCATTTGCCTGAGGCATGCAATGTGCGCGCGCCCAGGTGGCATGTCCATGAATGAACAGGCAGTAAAGAAAACCAGAATCCAACCCTGGATAGCAGTCTAAAAAAGGAAGAAATAATAAAAAGTAGCACATCTTGGAGGGGTATAGACCGGGGTAGGCAAAGTTGGCTCTTGTATGACACGTGGACTTCAATTCCCAGAATTCCTGACCTAACATGATTGGCTCAGGAATTCTGGGAGTTGAAGTCCACAAGACATAGAAGAGCCACTTTGCCTTCCCCTGATATAGACCTGTAAAGCAAAGTTCTGGAAACTTTGTGCAGAATGCAGTTTTCAGATTGTTGATTGATATTTATTTCCTATAAGCATATCATATAATATTAGCAAGTATTAACAGGCTTCTGATGTTTCTGAGACAAGTCAAGGTTTTAGATCTGTCTCAATCCAACTTGTACTTTCGGCCTTTGAAGTCCGAAGTGCCTGCAAAGCTAACTTTCTTCTAATGAATTTCTCAGTTCCAGTCCCATCTCTCATGCTACTTTGAATGCATTATTACTTGGTAATAGTTTCAGGTCAAAACAGCAGAAACTCCTCTATATGGAGAACGGAAGAATAATGACCCGATAATTTAATTATATATATTATACAGCAAAAGATCCAAAGTCACTGATAAAAAAAATGCTCATCCACCATACAGACATTTTGTGACAATAACATTCAACATATATATTTGTTCTGCCGGCGTGTCTCAACCGCCCGTAATTACGGGGTAATTAGTCCAGAAAGACACACACCACACGATAGAAGGAAAACCAAAAGTCTTTATCAACAGAAAAACACAAACAGCTCCCCTTTTAAATGTCAAAAGGATTGTCTGGTACACACAAGGAACAGGTTAAATGCAATCCAATTTCTCACCCAATAACTGGCAAATTGAGTCCAATTCTAAAGTCCAGAAAGTCCACACACAGTCTTGAACAGGGAAACAGCAAAAACCATGATCTTGACGAAACTATGAATCAGATAAACTGCCATGAGGCTAAACCAGCAGGCTGCTCTTTTATCTGTAGCACTAATTAAAGCAGCCCCACCCAACCACAGGTGGCCTCACTTATCTCCAGTAATAATCCTTCAGTTGTTCTCTCCTATGCATCACTCTACACATGCGTGGATGTGTCATAAGTTCGTGTTCAGAATCCAGGGATGATAAGGATGATTGATCTCCTCCTGAGCTATCTGCCAAACTCCCCTCTTCCAAGTCACCTCCACCTTCTTCTTCTTCCAAGGAAACTTCACTACTTGACTCTGTCGGCAATAAAACAGGCCTATGACATGTTGATGTTTCCCCTGCACCCACCTCCACATTTCTTGGGGTAGGAGCTGGGCCAGAGCCAACCACAACATATATTAATTTATTAAAAATAAGGAAAACGTATAAAATAACTTTTGGCAGCAAAAAATAAAATAAAATAGGTGTTGCTCCTTGTAATTTAGGTAGGACATGGAAAAACAGCAGATACACTGTTCTGGGAAAGTGTCTAGTTAGATATACAGTATACTGTATATATATATCGTGTCCCTTTTCACACAAATACCTATTAAAGAAGCCTTGACAGCTATCCAGGACAAACACAAACCCCCCAAATATATCCTAGACCTTACCAACCACTGCCTGACCAATACATACTTCATCTATAACGAACAAAGATATAAACAGATAGAGGGAGCCCCCATGGGATCACCCCTCTCACCTGTCATCGCCAACCTCTATATGGAATATTTTGAAAATAATGCATTAGAGCAATCCAAATACAAACCTAAACTTTGGCTGAGATATGTTGATGATACCTTTGTAATTTGGCCACATGGTAAGGAAAAACTAGACAATTTCCTCACACATCTCAACAGCCTACACCTCAAAATACAGTTTACTATGGAAACAGAAATCAATTATCAACTTCCCTTTCTAGATGTACTGGTCTATAAAAAACCCAATGGCAGCCTAGGACACACTATCTACCAAAAGAAAACCCATACCAACCGTTATCTAAATGCACACTCACACCACCACCCCGCACAAATCACCTCAGTGGCCAAAACTCTCATCACCAGAACCAAACGCTTAGCTGACCATGAGCACTTAAAAACTGAATTGAACAAACTCAAAGATGTATTAATTTCTAATGGATTTGAAGGGAAAACAATCACAAACCTAATCAAAAAAGAGACACTCCCCCCAAAACAAGATCAAGAACAGGACAATGGTACCACCATCCTCCCTTACATCAAGGGCACCACAGACAAAATTAGTAAAATTCTGCACAAACATAACATCAAAACTTCATTTTGCACTAACCAAAAAATATCTAATATCCTAAGGAGCCCCAAAGATAAAATCCAATTGGAATACCAAGGAATCTATGAAATCCCTTGCAAAACATGTGCAGCCACATACATTGGACAAACCAACCGAAGAGTGAGCCAACGCATTGCAGAACATGTGAATGCAGTTAAAAAAGAAGAAAAGACTTCCTCCCTTGTCCAGCACATTAAAAAAACAGGGCACGAAATTGACTTTGAAAAAACTAAATTACTTCACAAAACAGAGAATTTATATAGAAGAATTGCTCTGGAAGCCATAGAAATTGAGAGGAGCCCCCTTTGCATAAATAAAAGAGATGACACGTCCCGCCTACCAGAAATTTGGAAACCAGCCTTAAACAAAAAAAAAAACAACACTTCATAAAAATCACCATGTCAATCCTTCTAATAATTATGATTTTGGAATTTGGAAATTTGGAAACCAGCCTTAAACAACAACAAAAAAAACAACACTTCATAAAAATCACCATGTCAATCCTTCTAATAATTATGATTACACCAACCAATCAGATCACTAAAACATAATCACCCAATCTATTTGCTACATTCAAACCAAATCTCCACCCCCACACTATATACTAGGAAGAAATGACAGTTGCAAACATTCCATTTTACAACAGCACGAAGCTTGGAACTTCAGACACACACACATATTTTAATGGAGTAAACCACTGGACATTAGCAATCCAAACCTGACACAGGTCAGAAAGCTGTATTAATTTTCTCTTTGATATTAAATTCCGTAACTGCATTTCAGTTCAAATGAAAACCGCACACCCCAAATTCTCAAATATAGCAGGTTTTCCATTTTTATACCTCACTTCTTTCAGTAAGACGTTCTAATAAGGAATAGAGTTTGACACAATTTTCACATAAGGAATAAAGATTCTATTGTTACAAACGAAAAGATATCCATACATACCCCTTCCATAAATAATCAACTCTTCCCAATACCTAAAAGTTTACAAGAAAATCATTGGGAACTGTTAATCTACTTACTTCAAATTTTTACAGTGAGTTCTTTGAATTAGCATTATCTCATCCGTTTTTATCCTAAGAAGACATTCCAAAAACTGACAATGTCAGTTGGAGGGAAGATGTTACAAATAAAGACCTAAAGTTTGGGGGAAAGCCACTAATGTATTTACTAGGGTGGTTATGGGGAGAAAGTTTATGTACCTGTGCCTGAGGCTCTTGATTTTTTTTAAAAACAATAAATGTTCCACACATGATAGGATGGAGAATTATTCAGAAGATGCTTCTTGTTTTCTACACTTCCTGCACTCACCATTTAACTATATGATGTTGCTGGATTGCATGATTACTCCAAAAAATGCGCCAAGTGGAAATGGTCTCTCTATTTACAGTTTTTGCTGTAAAGCGAAAGAATGGGAAAAGAAGCCTGGGTTTCTTGCATATTTTGAAATATGAGCTGAATTATTTTACCCCCTGCTGGTTTTTATCCTGCTTTGGGTTCTACTGGGAGCCCAAAGGAACCAGATCGCCTCCTAGCAAAGTAAACTGCAAAATTATTTCATATACTGAGTTATAAGATATTGTTTAATCCTTAAGACACTTCAGAGAATGATACTGGAAATATCCCCAAGAGCTGTATGCTTCAGGGTTGAAATTGCCATTCCTTCTGAATAATCTACACTAATTAAAAGCTGGGAGGGGAATAGGCGAGAGAGAAAATATTTGAAAAATGTTACTTTTAAATATTCAAGCATTAGAAAATTAGCACCAAGAAATGGAGAGGGGGAAAAACTCAAATTAATAGGACCATTTAAACGTTTTCATTAATAATTAAGAAAATAAACACACACAGAAAGACACACACACATACACACACAAAAACACGAACATATATATATGTATATATATATATATAGAGAGAGAGAGATAGCAAACATAAATGAAAATGTAAACTTTAATTATTGGCAAATATTAGCACAGACTCTGGGGAGCTCATCACAACATTGCAAGGTCCAGGTTCATGAAAATTTAAGCAATGTTGAAAGTTATGTTAATTTTTCCTTTGTTTTTTCTCCTACAATCTAATTTATTTCAAAGTACAGTACTTAAAAACCAAAGTGAAACATATTGATCATACCTTATGTAATGCATTTTAGTAACTTGAAGAGAAGACTTTTGTGCAGAAAAAACAAAATATATTCTCCTTTGATAAAGTCCTTTTCAACTCTATTTCTCTTGCCCAGGTCTCATTTTTACACTTGATGTCTCAGAAAAACGATTTGATAGCTAATAAATGGTTTTCTGGCTACTATGCCAGTTAATTGATGCATTATCCCAATTCCAAAGTACAACTGCTATAAACTGTGGACTTTGATAGCAAGATTTCATTTTTATAGAAATAAAATCAGAAGTTTGTTTAGAATTAGGGTGTACCTTTGAAGTCATAATTGGAATCCCTAAGTGTAATAATACTCTGGTTTTCAATCACAGTTCAGAAGATATTGGATAGTCAGATCCTATCTTTGCCTTAAAAAAAATTCCCAGGAAGAACAGATAATTTGTATAAACATAATATTATCCTGAATACTATCTTTAAGTTATACAGAAAACATAGCACATGTAAGTCCATGAGAACTAGAGATAATTTTAATTCAAAACTCACAATCCTTACTCCTGTCCCTGGGCTCAACAAATATAAAAATAAGCCGTTTGAGTTACCAATAGCTGAAGATATTCAAACAGCAACAAATCTGCACCTTAAAGCAACTTCCTCTTTTTGGACTTACACTGAAACCTGGAAAAAGGGCTTTAATGAATAATGCTTGTGCGATGTCCAAACTTTTTGAGTGATTTTCACAGTGTACACAACCCATTCTCTATTCCCAAAGGAGCATATTGTGAGAGATGTGATATTGTGAAGTGGAAGGCTTCACTGAGGATCTAATCTACTACCTCTTTGAGGATTCACTGTTCCAAATGAGCCATCTTCCTAAGAGTCTATACTGGAGAAGGGATAATTATTATACCTGACATGATTTGAGCTTTCAAGTCTCATCCATGCAGAACTATCCAAGACTTTCTTGGATGCAGAAGATCTGTGCATTTTAAGATGATTCACACTTCTGGGCTTATTGCCATCAAGCTCAGCAGATTCTAATGACTCATGGAAAGCACAAAGCACAGATTTGAAGATAGATCATCCTTGCTCCCTTACTCACTCCATATCCATTATTTGGAATATGAAATGAACCTCAAAGTTTAATTCAGTTGAATTCAGATTAAAAAGTGAGGTTCCTCTAGCATATATTTAGCATATGATTATTACCTCCTTGTTTGAGGAGTTAACATTAAAAGTGACCTTTTCATTACAACTTCAAACATCATACCAGGACAGATAACAATGAAGTATTTTCGCTTTTTTTTAAAGGAGGCATTTTGACTTTTTAATCATCGTTTACACAATAATTTGATTCCTTGCAACAGCAGCCAGTTATAGCATTTCTACTCAGATGGAATATGTTCCTAGAGTCATAGAATCCTAAGAAATTCATTAGGGTAGTTGCTTTGATGTCATGTGGATTCCAGAACTTCTAGCTCAATTATAAGTGGCAGAGCTGCTTTTTGTTTATAACTTCTAAGAAGAACCTTCTCAATCTTCCTGCACACATGCTCTCTGAAAACAGAAGTCATGCATTTTCCTTTACATGGTTTCATGACGTATGGTTTTATTTTCAACACTGTAATTTTGGGTGGAACCACATGGTTTAAATTTGCAAGGCATACTAAACAGATCACACACTTTTCAAGATGGTGTTTAAAGGGGTTTTTTTTTTTTGTTCTTTCTTTTCTAAGTCTCTGGGCTGTCTTGTGTATTATATTTATTACCAGTTGTTAAGGTGCCACAGTATGCTTTCTTTTTGTCACTATTGTTTTAATACTATTTCCCCTCCCCTCCTTTTAGCTGGGTGCATATTGTAGTCAGCTCTCCCACATGGGATAGCACAAGACAGAAATAATAAGAAACCATACTTTTAAAAAGAAGGGGCGTACATAAGTGCACTGGTGTGCCTTTCGTCCCCTGTCCAATTGTCTTTCCTTTCTCTCACTTATCATATATCTTGTCTTTCTTTCATATATCCTCTCCTCTAAGTTCACCTAACCCTTATATATATTACTACATGTCTATTTTTCTTCCTATGTATTTGTGTATTGGATGAATGAATGAATGAATGAATGAATGAATGAATGAATGAATAAATAAATAAATAAATAACAGCAGCCTTTAAGGACGTTAAGTTTGAGTCCATTGAAATCAAAGATTAAGGCTTTGGAGGGGGGGGTCATGCCATTCTTTATCATTCACACACATTCATTGATACCTAATATTTTTCCATGTATGATACATGCAGACACCCATTCTGATATCTATTTGTCATATGGTCTGCCACAAAGACTCACCAGCATGGATTGCTACACATCCAACCTCAAAACATAAATGAAGTCACTCATGCAAAGCAATCAGATGTCTTCTAAAGCAAATTACAGCAAAAGGGAAATTCGGGATGGGCTAACTCTTCTTCCTAAAATTGTGACCCATTACATCCTAATCCAGTGCTTTTCCATTATCTTCTGTTACCCCCCCCCCCCCGGAAGAAGTAAATAATTTGCGCACCCCCAACTCTCCGCCAGGAGGATTATTTGCAATACTCACCCTTTTTTCACTGAAAAAACTCAAGACAAGCAGCTTATCAGTGTGTTTGGGGTATAATGTGTTTAAGTGAAGCCTTAATTTATTTGGCTTCATGCTATCCGCTGCCAACATTTTTAGACGCTTTGTCATATTTCCTCATCTTAGCTTTTGGGAGACTTACATTTGTCTCATTATCTCCGTCTCTCTCCTCCTTTCTTTTCATCCATGTTAAATATTTTTCCATGGTATCTCTTAAGGGTTTGTTATTTGCACTTCATATCTCCTGCTCTGTGCTCTGTGCTATTGTTTGGTGCAAACCCCCCCACTCCCTGCAGCCAAAAAAAGGGCATGATCCCCAGGGTCATGCACCCCCCCCAGCATTGCTCTGCAGCCCCCCAGGGGGCTCCACTGTCCTAATCCAACCTTTTTTTGGTGTATTGCAACTAGTCTGGGACAATATCCTGTTTTTAGAGAAGGCAATCCTAAACCAGCAGTGGGTTGCTCCTGGTTCAACCTGGTTCTGCAAACCAGTAGCAGCAGTAGTGGGAGGCTCCACCCGCTTGGGACGCTTCCACGCAGAAGCATTGCATGCAAGCACAAACTAGTAGTAAAAGGATTTACTGCCCTAAACCCTATCATAGAACAGGTGTGTGTGTGTGAAAGAGAGAAAGAGAGAGGGAGGGAGGTAGAGAAGGGTGGTGGTGGCAGTGATATAGAATTGATTGTATCTCTGTGTACCATCTAATTGTTTGTCTTTCGTAAATTTATTTATTTGTTAGATTTGCATGCCACCCCTCTCCGTAGACTCGGGTTTAAGACCCACCTGTATCGCCAGGCATGGGGCAATTGAGATATCTCCCCAGGCTTATATAGTTTTATGTATGATATGCTTGTGTTCTATGGTTTTAAATGAAGGGTTTTTAGATGTTTTTTAAATATTAGATTTGTTACATTGTCACATTGTTATTATTATTGTTGTGAGCCACCCCGAGTCTGCGGAGAGGGGCAGCATACAAATCTAATAAATTATTATTATTATTATTATTATTATTATTATTATTATTATTATTATTATCTAATGGTTGCCCACATTTTTACAGCCCAGATTTGACAATTTACTTCTGAAGGAATCTGCAGAAGATTGGGTTTTAAATCTAAACTTTTTAGGTTGCCACATTATTATTGAAAAACAAAGCAAACTGTGATGAACATGAAAAGTAAATAAATTGCCCTTCAGACATAATTTCCACATCTGATAAATATAATTGTAAACATAGATAATAGGTGCATTTAAATATATATGTCATATGAATATACCAGGATCAACTATAGTGGGAGGAAGGAGCACTATATAAGTTGTTTTGCGCTTCCAAACATAAGACACAATATTTTATTTGGGTATGTGATGGCTTGCCTTTTAGTACTTTTTATCTTATATTTCACATCTCCCTTTTAATCTGCCATGGTACTTGATTGTTGTATTGCATGTATTGTGACACCATCCATAACAAATAATGTAAGATGTGAAAAAGCCTTTCTAGTCCAGGATGGTAAACACAAATCAGTGAGCAGTTTGAGACAAATCTCAATAGTACCTTCAGATGTTGTGCTCTTCAGTAAAGTAGATGAAAGACTAATGCAAGTTTTCATGAAAAGTATTATTTTTCATCACCATTTAAAATATGAGAACATGTGGCTAGTATATCAATAGGAAGCAATAGCGAAGGAAGAGAACTAAACATTACATTTACATTTATGCCACCATATAGTCATCTCTACTCAGTACAGTAGTAACGTAGTAAAAATTGATACATCATCTGCAGATTTTTGTTTTATAAAAGAGTAGCAAGCTACTTATTTCAACTTCTGCAAAAATAGCTTTATGTGTTTATGATGTCCCTAAATGGCTTTCCATTTTAATGACTTTCTCAGTACTGGTAATTAAATTTGTTTCTTGTTTTATTGCTGCTGAAGTGCTGTGTTAGCTTTCTCCAATTTCTGTTTCTAGATGTTCATTCAGTAACTACTTCATACTACAAAGAAGTAGGCTTAGACTGCACTCTTGATAAATGCTTTACAATTTCCCATTGCTTCACTATCACACTATTTGTGGTAGGTATATATTCTGTTTCTATAATTTGATCTTGTTCAGTAATGGATGTAGTTTTATGTATGGAATGTTTGCGTGTATGTTTTTATATAAGTTTTTTTTTAGGTTTTTAATGTACCGTAAAGTTGTTATTTTAGACTTAATACAGTATTAGATTTGCCATTGTATACTGTTTTATCACTGCTGTGAGCCGCCCCGAGTCTGCGGAGAGGGGCAGAATACAAATCAAATAAATGAATGAATGAACGAACGAACGAACGAACAAACAAACAAACAAACAAACAAACAAACAAACAAACAAACAAACAAACAAACAAACAAACAAACACTTATTGAACGTATACTGTATTAACTTCAGTAATATATTACATAGGGTCAGATTCATGTCTGATCTTACAGGGCAGTTATCTCTGCTGTTGACAGACAGCTACCAATTTTGCTGGCATGAAACTTGTATGGGGTAATTATATAGTCTCAGCCTTTTCCCTGAATATATAGGCCAATTAATTCTTATAGGGTTCACTCAGTGGTAAAACAACCAATTAAAGATACTAATTATCAGGATGTTCTCACCAATGTTCTTGAATTTTATCACAAAATGTTAGTCTCCAGCAAAACTTCTATTGAGAGATATTTATGCACTATGTGTACATATGGGCTTTTTCTAGAACCCATTTAATATGTTTGCTTCCACACCAATAGGGGTTTGATTTAATAAGATTCCTTACCCTCAGAAACTTTGCCATTGTGACTATAGACAAGTAAAAACTCTTTCCTACAGCTTATTAATAGTGGCCTTTATATGATATCCAAAAACGTGCTGAATTTCCAGATGTGCAAGTCACTGATATAAATTTTATATTCATTATTTTTTAAAAAAAATGTTAATTCTTCATTTACATTCTGGGTTGACAACTACCTTCACTAAGCCACATAACTGCATAAAACTTTGACTTGGGTATGTTGTTTATTGTTTTAGGATAATTTCTTAGTAATGCATTTGCTGTAGCAATAGCTTTGTTTCTCTTATTTGAAATTTGGGCTAAAGTTCATCACCCAAAAAATCAATTATATTACATAGCTTATAATAAATACATGATACAGAATGTACTATAATATATTTCTGTATAACAAAGCATACACTAACATTTGGCAATAAAGAAGAATATCTATTGGAAACTCCCTGAATATTTGCAATAAAACAGGAGTTTCTGATACCTACAGAATAAATAAACAGCTACAGGTCTTTTTTCCCCTACATTAAGCTGCTCAAACAACTAGATTTTTTTTCTTTGGGAAAGCTTGCTAGTATTCATTACAAATCCCTTGGTTAATCATATCTTCAAAGACTCTCTGTTCAAATATTTCCAACCACACCTATCTGCTTTAATCACTATTTTTTATCTAGCTCCAGATGATGGATTATTATTATTATTTTAATAACAAAGATTCTACAATCCTGATATGTGTCCAACCCGATATATAATACAGTGTAAACATGCAATTAATGAATTCAGTTTGACTTTGCTTATTTTTCCTTTGTTGATAGAAAGATGCTAATATAATTTCAAGGATTCTTTATTGGGTGGCTGATCCTGGTTTACATTTATGAAAGCTATTCCATTTGCACATAGATTTTCTAATTTCATTCCTAAGGTTCACCTTTACAATATCCAACTGTCTCACTTTTTCATGCACAATAAAAATAGATTCAGTCAAAATCCATCCATAGGATGAATGGGGGAGGGGAGATGGGGAGAGTAACTGCTCAGTAGAGCAAGAGGGGCTAGACCACTGGGCAAGTTTCACAACTAGCCATTCAGCAGCCTTTTTTCAAGCTGAATCTACCACTAAAATAAGCCTGTAGGACAGCTAATCCATGGAGCAAAGAGGTGTCTTTTAAAGCAGGAAAATAAAAGGGGATGATAGGAAGAGATTTTTGGTTTTAAGCATACTCTACTGGCATGAGATACTGAATATATTACTCTAAAAAGAATATGTCAATGACATCAACCCTGGTAGGAAGAATGTTGCAGATCCCAGGGGTTAAGGAATTGTGACTGGCTAAATCTAGGAAGAAGCCCTTCTCCTATGGAACATCTTACCCTAAGAGAAGAGGTGATACCTGCCCTTCCTAAAGAGCATTAAAACCTGGTTCTGCCAATTAACATGGAGATCTAGGAGTGATACACAATCCTGGAAATGGTTGGTAGCTTGAAATAGTTCACTCTGCCTTTTTAACTTTTTCACTTCTAACTTTTTCACCCTTAACCTTAACTATTTTTCTAATTCTATTTTAACTCTGCTCTGAATTGTGTTTTTAAATACGTGTTTACATTATTGTGTGTCTTATTTGTAAGCCACCCAGAATCACTGATGAGCAGTATAGAAATCTGATACCAATAAAATAATAAAATAAAATATCTCTATTGAAAAAATGGAATTATCTAGAATAAAATTATGATATAAATCATTGTAGTCTTTGCACAGTTGGTACCAAGTCAGCTATTCAGGACATTCCTGCTGAAAAGCTATTTCAGCCTATATGAACTTTGGGGAAGGAGGATATTAATATTCCATACCATATTTACTGTTACAAAAAGAGAAAGAAAAAGGAATATATCACAGCAATTATGGGTTTATTTGCTGAAAACAGTATGGAAGAGGCATTAAGCTTTATTTCTAGTCAAGATTCATTCCTACTGGTGCAATTAATAAAAAGTTATGCATAAATCACAGGAAGATCATTAAATCCACTGGGTCACACTGTTAAATAACTGCCAAACTCACACTGCACATAAAACAAACAGACAGTATACAGAACGTGCTGACTTAAAGATTTAAGAATACTTGTGGATTCTGTAGGGCTGTTATATAACCACTTGCCTCTAAGTTCAGTTTCATATTGAACCTATGAGGTCAGCAATTTAGAAACAGAACCAATTACAAAAACCATCAGTCTACCCCAGAAACAAAGGAAGCGTGGCACTTCATTTTTGAAAATCATTTCACAAGCTTAAGCGGAGTCCTTTAAAAGAACAAATCACAGAAGTAATTTAAATCTGCAGTGACAGACTAAAGGATGACTTGGAAAGCAAGTGTTCCTAAAGAAATGGAGAAGGCTATTAAACAATAGGAACTTAGAAACAGATAACCAGAAAGTGGAAATACGAAGATTACATGCATGCAGCGGATTAACGTAACTACTTTTACCATTCAATTTGGAGAGCATTAATGACCCCGAACTATGGTGCAGATATTGCCAGTAATCCAGTTTTCAAGAAGGAAACTCCTGAAGCTTAGAATATTTAGAGCTTAATGACAATGACTGTAAACCTATGTTTATTCTTTATATTTGATTTGCCCATGATCTTCAGCTCTTGAGATATTAACTTGTTCATTCATTCATCTATTCCAACCATAATTGTACTCTCAAAATAGATGGGACAGTGAATACTTTTATGGTTGGAATTCAAAGGAAGCAATCAGAGCAAAACTACAAAAATCAGATGAATTAATGTAGTTTAGTAGAAAGTTTGCTGAATATGGGAAGAATAGGTAGAAAAATTTTAAAGCATGCAAATGCTGGCAGGATGATACAGAATAGTATTGCTCAATGGCAAGGAATGACTATCTGTTGAACGGAACAAAATGACTACATAAAACATACTTTCCCCCACTTGGACACATTGAAATAAAATAATGTTGTGGTAGGTTAACTTAATAATAAATTAAATGCAATGGAAATGTGTTACTGAAGAAGTATCCGTGGTGAGACAAGGAAAGAGAATTAAGAATGAATGTAGATTGAGTGCAAAACCTGAATAGTGTGAAAGAAGTACGGTATGTTAAATCATTTAGGGACAATGACTGAGGATCAAACTGCTCAACAGATATATGAAAGAAGAATCAATGAATCTAAAGTAAACTGAGAAAGTTATCATTGGATGAAGCGAATGAGGTCCTTTAAAAGAGAAGGTTGAAAGGTTTTAAGAACAAATGGCAACGCATGAAAGAGTACCTGGATATTATAGAAACAAGGATGGCTTGCCAAGATACAAACATATGGAGGAATATGTAGAACGGAGTTAACACGAACTAAGTTTAGTTATACTTCTGTTGTGAATTGCTGATTACTTCCCACTATTTTTTGTGTTTTGCATAATATTGCTTATTCAGGAGAGGAATAGTGTGATGGATAAGTATATATGTTTCAAAACGAATCTGATAGACCAGGATGGCATAGCGATTAGAGTAATCTTCTCTAGTATCCCCCAGAGACCTTGGGTCATAATCAGATTTAAGTACTTACATATTTGCTATAAAGAATTAGAGCAAAATCCCTATTCAATTAAAAAAATGCTTTGGTTAGATCAGCTCTGTTATAATCTATTTGCCTAAATCGATTTCATGATGCAAGAGAGGCAAAAACAGGATAGTTATTATTTAAGCCCAGGTAGAAAATATAACCTTATTAATTCTTAAAAATTACACACACAAAGCCACATGCATACTAATATATGTATCAATATATTATAGTATTTATAAATTTTCAAATCATTCCTCACTTGCAGTTTAAACTGGCACTCATCTATTCTGATAATCCTTGTACCCTTTGTTGTTTACATGATGTTGGCCTTACCTAGTTCCCAGCCCAATGACTGTTGGATTGCCTCTCTGGAATGATATGACACGACACTGGGAAAGTGCTAGATCAAGACAGTTCACAAAGTACAATTAACTGGTAGTGGGAGGGAGGTAGAGACCAGCTATAAGCTCCTAGAGTTATCTGGAGATAAGATGGGAGGCCTGTAAATTTTTATAAAAACAAACAAATAGACTAAGTCAATTTGTGCTGCCTCAGTCTGTAACAAACTTTGTTAAACCCATAATTTAATTATGTCAAAATTGTCAAAAACTGGTGGAAATAATTAAACTTCTAACCAAGTACTTAAGAATTATTAAGGTGTCTAAGAATATAGGCAATTCCAAACTGGGTGATTGCTTATAAAATTAAGATGTTCAGGTTTGATAAATTCAATATTTCCAGCTATTGAGGAAGTACTTTAGGTACTGCTCTAATGGCTCCAGTCATGATTGTTATCACAAGTAATTTATTTTTCCATAAGTATTCTACTTTAATCTTCAAGTACTGATAATTTGTAATTTTTTCCATTTTTTCCAAAATCCTATAGCCATCCAGAATACCAACATTAATGGAGCAGACTTTCTTCTTTTCAATAACTATTACATCAGGTATGTTATGAAACTTTGAATGTTTGAATCTTAAAGTCCCATAAGATTTTAACTTGTTCATTTTCCAATTAAGCCTTCTTGATTTGATAGTCCCCGTAATTTTTATTACATTAAAACCCAAACTTTAACAAAGTTAGCAACTAAATCATACTGCTGTTATAGTCAAAAATGTTGCTGCAACCACTGATCAAAAGGTGAATTGTTTCATCCTTTTTACTACAAAGGAGACCTTTGCAGTTGTTTGTTACATGTTGAATTTTTGCCTTGATGCAATTAATTAAGAAAACTTGTTCTTGAGCTCTTAAAGTAAAGCATTCCGTTTCTTTAAATAATCCTGATTGTTCTGTCTGGGTTTTCCCAGACCTCCACACCCACTGAAAAACAGCCAGACACTCTGGTAAAATCCAAAAGTAATTTATAGCAGGAAAAAATAAGTACAAAGGAAAACCTGTCTTCACAGCAGACAGGTTACAATACTTTACAACAGGGTCCTGATGTCCAGTCAATTCCAAAAGCTTCTTGCTGGCACCCCCCCCCCCCCAAGGTTTCAAGAGTCCAAGGCACAAACCAGGATTGTAGCCACCAAAGTTCACAAACAGGTCTCACGAATCTCCAAGATAAAACTCCACAAGCCAGGAAGGGTGGGGCCGCCTTTTATCCTTTCCCAAGCACCACACCCAAACCCAGCTGCGACCCCTAATGCTGGAAATATCTGGCCAATTGCGTTCTTCTCTCGTTAGCTCTCCTCTGTCGCATATCTATGAAGTCACTAGCATCTTCCCCCAGGGAATCCAGGCTGCTTGCTGGGGAGAGCTCCCCCTGGTGGAACTCTGGCTGTCCTTCATCTTCAGCCTGGGATTCAGCTTCTTCATCAGTCTGTCCCTCCTGGTCCTCAGCCTCTGAGCCGGACACCGACAGCAAATCAGCCATTCCCGGAGGGGTCCCAGGCTGAACCACAACACCTGATTTTAACCAATTAATTCCATGTAGGGTTTTTTAAAATCGGCTTTCACTTCTATAGCTGTCAAGTACTGACCATGCATTGGCTTGTTCTTCCAATTAATAAATTAGTTTTCAGTTATTTCTTTTCAATATTCACTCCTCATCTTTGTTGTTTTCAAAAGTTTTCCTTGATTGACTGATTTCAGCAAGAGGGTTCCTTTGGGTTTTTTACTATGGCCATTCGATCACTGATTTCTTTCTCCACAGTTTTGTTTTACCTGTAAAGCCTTCTTTGAAGGGGGTTCAGGTCTTGGCAAATATAGCTGATCAATATCACTTTTTGGGTGGAAAGCATGGTATATTCTCATTAGTTTTCTTGTCCTCTGATCCAGGTTATCAAATTCCATCTGGGCCCAGTCAACTAATCCTGCTGTATATCAAATAAGAAGAACTGCCCAGATATTAATTGCTTTGATGATGTTTTTCCCTATTCAGCTTTGATAATGATGGTGATGATGATGATCATCATCATCATCACCACCATCATTATCACTATCAAAACATTTTAAAAATGTGTTGATTTCTCCTAGCTCTGCCCAATTCACCATCATAGCTCATCAAATGGCCTTCAATTTTTGGGGAAAAATGTTTGACACTCAATTCATGAAAAGTTGCTAGATACAGTATTCTGTGACAGCCAAACTTTTCCATTGGCTGAACCTAGCATAATTTACCATTTTATTTTGGATTAAAAGTATAATATGTTGTCTATATGAAACTTTCACCATAGCAAGACTTTTTTTTTTTTTAAAGAACTCAATAATCTTAGATAATAATTATTTTTTACAAAATAATTTAAGGTTATTTTGACATTTTATGTATCAATGATTTCTTATTAGCTTTATCTTAACATTATTAAAACATGTAAACTAATTGAAAATCATTTGCTTACTATACCTTTTATAACCTGAGACTGCAGGGAAATATCTAACTTTCTGAACTAGTACATTAACATGAATAACTAAATATTAAAATGACTTGTTTCCTACTAATAAGGTAAGCATAAATGTGCACACTCATATTTAACAGTGCTTTAATGTTCTTATCAACTGGCTAATCCCAGACCTTTGATGTGCATTATAACCCCACTTCTTAAAAAGTCTTGCTGTTATTTGTCTCTTTAGATATTTGTAGGAGGATTTGAAATTGATTTGAGAGTAAGAATGTATAGCCCTGCCCTTTCCTCTATAAGGACCATGTTGCTTAATGATGGAATTCCTGGTTCCAATTGCCATTGTAAACCAAGGACTATCTATAACCCCAAGGAATGGGCACTTTCAAGTGTTGTTGTAGAAGACTGGATAATGAACAATATTATTTTGTGGCAAGGTATTGGCTGATATGTCCCAGTGTTGTGCTATAACTAATAATTAAAAATTGGTTTGGAAGTCACCTGGTAACCAAAGCACCAAATTGTATTTGATGTTATTTCACATTGGTTGGGTTGCCTTATTTAATACTCCGGTTCCTGCATTTTGCAGTTTCCATATCATTTCCAATGGCAGTCTCACATATGGTACATTATAGTAGCTTACCTGACCATAATCAAGATATGAATTAGTAATATCAGTTCAACCCTATCCAAATAGGGTTGAAACTAACGCACTAGCCAAAGTGACCCTGGTCAAAAATGTCACTTGCTTCTTGAGCAGCAACTGAGGATTCTGAAGGACACATGGACTTTTCAGAGGAAGTGTGGCCCAATCTACAATAACTACCCAGATTGTTGTTATCCAGTGTATCCAGATACACTATAAGTTGTGACGGTAGTTCTACTGGGTGGTTCTCAAGACATTTTAAACTAAAAAATCATTGAGAGTTTAATGGAAGTTACTTTTTGGCAAATAAGATTGAATACAACCCTGGTAGAAAGAGCCATTGTGCTAATATGTATAGATGTGCACCAAGTGTCTTAAACTCAATTATGTAATAAAGACAAAGTCCTATATTCATTTACTAAGAATTAACCTCATATAATACAACAAAACCTCCCGATTAAGTTTACCTAAGATTGTAAACTATGACTATTTCTATCCTGTATCTTCTTTTGAAGGAAGATATATATCACTTACTTACAAATTTCACTATTTTAACCGCTCCATAGCATTAAAAATGATTTATGTCAGGTTATTATCATACACATTCTTTTTATTTATGAAATATCATTAGTAACTGTGGAGAAGCTAATCCAAAATTGGATTTGTAGAGTTTTTCCTGTATTATCATGTTATAAAGATAAATTGCTTTTCATTACATATTGACTCTACCATCTGCACAGAAGCTATCTTCCCACAGTACATAATTCTCAGATGAGGCTAAGCTCAAACCCCTCCATCAGAGAAATATATTATGTATCAACTACTGGTGGATGAAATTCTAGAAAGTTAATTCAGGACAGCTAAGAATTGGATTAGCCAAGTAGACATTCAAGATTGCTAAATAGGATCCACCATGTTTGTTCTGTGTACTTGCATGCATTTAAGATGTATTGTAACAGAAATAGGTGAAATTTGTTGGAAGAAAACATTTATCCCACGAGGCAGACAAGTGAAACTTTCTGACACACTTATAAATTCCATCACTGTTCATTCTCTTCACTTCCTTCACATGATATGAAGAGATACGAGGTAATCCACACAATCATACTTTAGCTTGAGATAGGAGAAGCCAACATGAGCAAACCAGTTAGGTGGTTCTGAATCAGCCACACTCTCTCAACCTTAGGAAACAGGCAACCGCAAACTACTTCTGAAATCTTGGCAAAGAGGTGGAAGGAACCTATCCAGGCAGTTGCTAGGAGTCAGAACTGATTTAAAATTGCATGCCCACCACGAAAACCAAAATAAAACCATGTAACAAATCTCTTCTGTATAAGATGTAATGTAATAAGTCAAATACAGTGATACCTCATCTTACAAACCCCTCGTCATACAAACTTTTCGAGATACAAACCTGGGGTTTAAGATTTTTTTGCCTCTTCTTCCAAACTATTTTCACCTTACAAACCCAAGCCGCCACCAGTGGGATGCCCCGCCTCCGGACTTCTGTTGCCAGCGAAGCGCCCGTTTTTGCACTGCTGGGATTCCCCTGAGGCTGCCCCTCCATGGGAAACCCCACCTCTGGACTTCCGTGTTTGTGCGATGCTGCAGGGGAATCCCAGCAGCGCAAAAACGGGTCCTTCGCTGGCAATGGAAGTCCGGGGAGGTGGGGTTTCCCAGCGAGGGGAGCCTCAGCGAAATCACAGCATCACAAAAACACAGAAGTCCGGAGGTGGGGTTTCAAGAACTTCTGTGTTTTTGCAATGCTGTGATTTCGCTGAGGCTCCCCTCGCTGGGAAACCCCACCTCCGGACTTCCATTGCCAGTGAAGCACCCCTGCTGGGATTCCCCTGCAGCATCACAAAAACAGGGAAGTCCGGAGGTGGGGTTTCCCATGGAGGGGAGCCTCAGGGGAATCCCAGCAGTGCAAAAATGGGCGCTTCGGCTGGCAAAAGGGGTGAAGAAGTTTTGGGCTTGCACGAATTAATTGCTTTTCCATTGATTCCTATGGGAAACATTGTTTCATCTTACAAACTTTTCACCTTACAAACCTCGTCCCGGAACCAATTAAGTTCATAAGATGAGGTATCACCTTACATTGAAAGCCCCCCAAATAGAGTCCCTGTCTGATGCTTTCCACAAAGAATATATATATATAGAGGAAATATTATATTACTACCTAATCTGTGAGTTTGAGCTAAAAAGGAACTAACAGTCCTTTAAAATACTAGAAGGCTATGAAATCTGGGTTACAAAAATCCAGAAAATCACTAGATGTCAACAAAGAAATATAGAAAACTCTGGCTCAATGACAAAGTAGCAAAGTACTAGAACTTTCTGTTTCCTTTTGCTATCCTCTAGTCTTAGTCCAGATTTTATGTCATCCAGGCCTATGGATGCTGATGAGCTTTTTAAAAATTATTGTTCAGCATTTGTATTAATGTACAACAGAACACTTGGAACAACTGGGTTTTTCCTGTCATCTGTTAGATAAGATTAAACTTCTCTTTATACCATATGAAATTTGGAATTATTAATATACCAGATGAAATTTAGAATTGTAAAAAAAACAGAGGATACAGTTGAATAACAGAACCAATCTTGTTATTCTAATGGACAGCCACTTGACATACAGTTCTATATATTGTGCATTCCTTATGTAATATATTTAATCTGGGAATTTAGAAGACAATTGCTTTAAATATGGTAATGTGTAATTGAAAGTTCATTTTCCAGCAGCTCAGACCCTAGAAGTTCAATTAATCACATCCTCATTCTTTGTAGATTGACAAGTTGTGAAATTTCCCTTGGAAGTGTTTTGGGAGGCTAAATAAGCCATCTCACACATTTTAGAATTTCCTTCAAACCAAAACATAAAAGATTGGCACTAAACCATTAATCCTCTTCAGTTCTGTATGAATCATGTACAGACTCTGTATTATCCTTTGCAGGATTGATCAGAGTTTGATTATCTCTTAACTGTCAAGTCTGGTCACAGTCTGAACCAAGGAAATCTTAATTAGTGTACTGGTATGGTGGCAAATTGTTCAAGATCATGGGACTAAGCGCTGTCTAGTCAACAAATTGTTTTCTCCCAAATTTGACTAGCAATCAATTACACATTTTAAAGATAGCCCTCTCTGCAATTAGTATACTATTGTAATGGACTGGGAGAAAACCTTGAAAAACTGGAGGAAAAGCCATAACCAGGAAAATGGTTGAATAACAGAAATCTGAATCTAATCAGAGATATACCATCATTTGAGAAAATGTCTTAGATTTAGGCTCTCCTTATTTCTTTTGTGGATAAAGTTAAAAGAGTGAGGAATATTTTATTTTGTTGTGAGCCGCTCCGAGTCTACGGACCGGGGCGGCATACAAATCTAATAAATGAATGAATGAATAAATAAATAAATAAATAAATATGACTTGCAAGCAATTCTGTTATTGTAATCCTATAATAAAGCTAGTTTTAGAATTCATAACTTTGGGTTCCAAATCTGGTCTTCCTTGATGGGCTGATAATTATAGAAACGTAGAAACGTAGAAAATTGACAGCAGAAAAAGTCCATCTAGTCTGCCCTTATACTATTTCCTGTATTTTATCTTACGATCGATATGTTTATCCCAGGCATGTTTAAATTCAGTTACTGTGGATTTACCAACCACGTCTGCTGGAAGTTTGTTCCAAGCATCTACTACTCTTTCAAGTAAAATAATATTTTCTCACGTTGCTTCTGATTTTCCCCCCAACTAACCTCAGATTGTGCCCCCTTGTTCTTGTGTTCACTTTCCTATTAAAAACACTTCCGTCCTGAACCTTATTAAATCCTTTAACGTATTGAAATGTTTCAATCATGTTCCCTCTTTCCCTTCTGTCCTCCAGACCATACAGATTGAGTTCATTAAGTCTTTCCTGATCAGTTTTATGCTTAAGACCTTCCACCATTTTTTTAGTCTGTTTTTGGACCCGTTCAATTTTATCAATATCGTTTTGTAGGTGAGGTCTCCAGAACTGAACACAGTATTCCAAATGTGGTCTCACCAGCGCTCTATATAAGGGGATCACAATCTCCCTCTTCCTGCTTGTTATACCTCTATCTACGCAGCCAAGCATTCTACTTGCTTTTCCTACCGCCTGACCGCACTGTTCACCCATTTTGAGACTGTCAGAAATCACTACCCCTAAATCCTTCTCTTCTGAAGTTTTTGCTAACAAGAACTTCCAGTATAATACTCAGACTGAGGTTTCCTTTTCTCCAAGTGCATTATTTTACATTTGGAAACATTAAACTGCAGTTTCCATTGCTTTGACCACTTATCTAGTAAAGCTAAATCATTTGCCATATTACAGACGCCTCCAGGAATATCAACCCTATTGCACACGTTAAAGTCATTGGCAAATAGGCAAACCTTCCCTACCAAACCTTCTCCTATATCACTCATAAACATATTAAAAAGAATAGGATCTAGAACGGACCCTTGTGTCATACCGCTTGTAACCAGTCTCTGTTCAAAATACTCGCCGTCAACAACAACAAATTATCATGAATGATGGCACTGTTCTGTGTTGTCAACACATTGCCCAAACACCTCTTCCGATTTGTGCTTCCGAGACACAATTCTGTTTTCTATGTTAAGTTCTAAGCACACTACATTTGATCTTAACTCAAAGGCCAAGAAGGAATACAAATGCTTAATATGATTAATTTGGATACTGTCTTTTTAAAATGCAGGCCAGAAGGTTTAGCATGCACAGCCCATATAAATTAACTGAAAGAAACCCAATAAGAATGATAAGAACTTCCGAAAATTTTAAAATAAAGTTGAGATCTTACAGATATTTCTCTAATATAGCACTGCGCTGTGGATGTATGTTTTTTATTGTCCTAAAGGCCTAAAATTATGTTCCTTACCAAACCTGCTCTGCTGCACAATGCAGTACTTTGTCTTTCATGTGTGCCAATGGCTTGACCTTACCTTGAATTTGATACATCTTCCCAATATATAAATATATAAATTGTAGAATAATCGAAACCAAGTAGTTATGTTTCCTGGCTTTGAGGGGACTTGAAGAGAAAATGTTTTACAAATGAAAAATTGAGCAACATATGCAAAAATGTAAGTCTCTTATGTCTAATCATAAAGGATCATGATGAAAGGAAACTCAGATCTAAGGTGACTTGACAGACAAAGATCACTGAGAGAACTATATGGTAATTTTTAATAATTCCAGCAGCAGTACACAAGCTTAAGCAAAATGGAAGGGAGGGAGTGGAATTAATTGGGAGTCTGCCATTAGAGACATACGGAGCAGTTTTGGAGTATGCATAGCAGTGGCTAAATAAAATCACAAAAACTGTCGTACACAAAAAATAGTTAAGAGAAAAACTGAGTATTCACAATATATATGCATGTGTGTGTGTGTATATATGTCTTTCAGACAGTCTTGATTCCTGGTGATTACCTGGACTAGTCTCAGCATTTTTTGTTGGCCAGAGTTCCGAAGTAGTTTGCCCTTGCCTTCCTCCTAGGGTTGAGGGTCACTGTAACAAGGTCACCCAGCTGGTTCTGTCCCTAAGGTTGGACTCCCAGACTCCCAGTCTAGCTTGGCACCTTAACCACTACATTAAAGTGGCTTTGATATGGTATGGTATGGTATGGTATGGTATGGCCAGATGAGATGAACATAATAATATTTTAGCTTTGTCCAAATTCCAACCATCTCAGGCCATGATTATAGATCTGGAAAAGGAAGGAAGGAAGGAAGGAAGAAGAAGACACTCTTGCTCTAAAATTCTCAAATTGCCTTTTGATTCTTATGTTTGATAAATGGTTTCCCTTGAAGTGATAACTGATTTGCTATCCTATAAAGAAATGCAGACAAATATGTAGTTGTATGTTAAATAGAGAATTTGCCTTTGCAGTGAAACTAGACTAGACTAGATTAGAAGAATAGAATAGAATAGAGTGGAATGGAATGGAATACTTTATTTGGCCAGATGTGATTAGGCACACAAGGAATTTGTCTCCAAGGCAGAAGTTCTCAATGTACATGCCAAGCAATAGAGTAATAATAACAATGATACTAATAAGAGGGAGGAGTAGAGAAAAGGAAAAGGATAATAATAGTTCTACAGCCGAACAACATGGGTGAATAATTAGCCTAGAACCAAACAGATTTTGTACACAAAGTTTTGCATATGTCATTAGCCATTAATTATAACTTTAATCCACCCATGTAAGCCAAAAATGTAAATTGTTTACCAGAAAAGTAAGCACGGTGTTTTAATATTAGAATGGGAACTCTAATCCAGTCAGATGGGAGATGTTGTAAAGCTGCACATTGTCTTTGAGTGGCAAAACTATGAATTGTTCACCCTGATGGATCCCGAGAATCCTGAGAATCTCTAAGTCATGCAATTACCTACAGTAGGTACTGTACCTAGCAATGAAAGAAAAACTCAGGTGGCTCTATATTAAAAGAAACCAGCAATGTGAAATAAGGAGCCAAAAGCCTGCGCCATTATACAAAGACAATAACCCTTATCTTGAAGCCAATGCATCGTGTATGCATCGGAAGGACAAATAGAAAAAGCAGATACCTGAGGAATGCAGAAGCTGACTAAATAAACCAACCAACAAATGGCTGCTCATTAGCATTGTGCTGGGTGAAAGTTTGCACAGCAGCAGGATCTATAAAACTCTGAAAAGAGCAAAGGGCAAGCCAACTGCTTCTTATCGGGATAAGAGCTTCCTTTTCTGTGAGACTCCTGTTCTGCCAGTTTTTCAATAATAGCATGGAGAAGGAGTGGGGGCAGTTGGATAAAACTTTATGGTGATTAAACTCAATGGATTTTGCTATTGTTGCACGATCTTCTAACAAGGCAAAAGTCTTTCTAAAACTTCTCTCTAAAATGTGTCCCACTTTAGTGGGGGGGGGGGGCATGGATTTTCCCTGAATACCCCCACCCCATTGATGAAAGCTAGGCACCTAACAGTCTCAAGACACCTTATCTCAGCTCCTTGCAAACTGCAGATCAAAGTAACGGGGGAGAACTGGAAGAGCATAACTCAACAGGAAGCCTAAGCCACATTTGACTAAGTATAATGTATAAAATATTAAGGTTTAGTGATATTTTGACATTTTTGTTAACACCTATGGATGGAGAACCATAGGCAATAAGTTTAAAGGCTAGACTGTCTTCCAGAAAAATTGAGGATTTGTTTTGGGGTGTCATGGGATTTATTTATTTATTTATTAGATTTGTATGCCGCCCCTCTCCGTAGACTTGGGGCGGCTCACAGCAATAATAAACAATATATAACAAATCTAATAATTTAAAAGAAACACTAAAAACCCCATTATTAAAAGCAAACATACACTCAAGCATACCATACATAACTGTATAGGCCCGGGGGAGATGTTTCAATTCCCCCATGCCTGACGGCAAAGGTGGGTTTTAAGGAGTTTACGAAAGGCGAGGAGGGTGGGGGCAGTTCTAATCTCTGGGAGGAGCTGGTTCCAGAGGGTCAGGGCCACCACAGAGAAGGCTCTTCCCCTGGGTCCCGCCAAACAGCGTTGTTTAGTTGACAGGACCTGGAGAAGGCGAACTCTGTGGGACCTAATCGGTCACTGGGATTCGTGCAGCAGAAGGCGGTCCCGGAGATATTCTGGCCCGATGCCATGAAGGGCTTTATAGGTCATAACCAACACTTTGAATTGTGACCGGAAACTGATCGGCAACCAATGCAGACTGTGAATGTTGGTGTAACATGGGTATACCTAGGGAAGCCCATGACTGCTCTCGCAGCTGCATTCTGCACGATCTGAAGTTTCCGAACACTTTTCAAAGGTAGTCCCATGTAGAGAGCGTTACAGTAGTCGAATCTTGAGGTGATGAGGGCATGAGTGACTGTGAGCAGTGAGTCCCGGTCCAAATAGGGCAGCAACTGGTGCACCAGCTGAAAGATGGTTCTCTAATGTGAGCTGTGGATCGAGGAGAACGCCCAAGTTGCAGACCCTCTCCGAGGCGGTCAATAATTCCCCCCTCCCGGGTGATGGACGGACAGATGGAATTGTCCTTGGGAGGCAAAACCCACAGCCACTCCGTCTTATCAGGGTTGAGTTTGAGTCTGTTGACACCCATCCAGGCCCCAACAGCCTCCAGACACCGGCACATCACTTCCACTGCTTGATATCCAGATAATAACAGAGATTATTGGTTCATCCCAGTCCCTTGGCCCATTAGTTGGAAATGGATCTACAGATCCAAATCTTGGTTCGAGAAGTGAAATGCCACTTTAGTGAATTCAAATTGGACTTCTGTCAGAGCCACTGAGTCTAGATGACATGCTGGAAGATTTTAACAAAATTTAAAAGATCTTTCCAGCAAGCAGAATTTAGAGAAAGATTGTATTCAATTGTTCTAAGAGACTGCAATATTACTGAAAATATTAAATTAATTTTTATGAACGATCGTAACATTTGGGGTTAATAAACAAAAACATTAGTAGCTTTTTTGGGACAGTTTTTAATACATTTTGTTTAGGACAATTAAATACCATTATGTGTAAATTAAGAGCAAATACATATGATTTAAAAGGTATATTGGAATTATGACAGGATGAAAAGGTAGAGAAAAGTCATCTAGGGGTATCCAACCTTGGCGATTTTAAGACTTGCAAACTTCAATTTCCAGAATTCCTCAGCCAGCTGTTCTAGGAATGACAGAATATTTCTATCTCTTCTGTTTCTAAGAGCAGAAAGTAAGGGAGCCATTTTGTATAATTAATAATCATTCATTCATTCATTCATTCATTCATTCAATCAATCATTCATTTAAAACACTTATATAGCCGTCCATCTTCTAAACAACTAGCTGTCAATCTTCCAAACAACTAGCTGTCCATCTTCCATTGTAGCTCCCAATCAAAAGTTAAAACAACATTTCATATTTTGCCCATTGAGTGCTATGCTCTCTAAAGAATATCCTGAGTAGAATTCCAAGTGTTGCAGCATAATTTATCTGAGGCTGGTGGGATGCAGAAAATTAAGTCTGGGTAACTAGAATCCAGAATAAATTGATGTGCAATTGAATAGGTCTTCAGCTGATTACACTCAGCCAAGTTCTAACAGATTATTTTCAAATAGGCAAATAAAGTTTTGAAGCAACCACATCTGGAAAAGATGTAGGCTAGATAAATCACACGTTGGAATTAAGATTGCGGGGAAAATATCAACAACCTCAGATAAGCAGATGGTACCAATCTAATGGCAGAAAGTGAAGAGGAACTAAAGAGCCTTTTGAGGAGAGTGCAAAAGCTGGTTTGAAACTCAACATTAAGAAAACTAAAGTCATGGTATCCTGCCCTCTCAATTCATGGAAAATAGATAGTCAAGGCTGTGATTTTCCCAATTGCAATGTATGGCTATGAAAGTTGGACTATAAGGAAGGCTGAGTGCCAAAGAATTGTGGCCTTTGAACACTTGTGCTGGAGAAGAATCGTAGGAGTTCCTTGGACTGTAAGGCAATCAAGCTGGTCAGTCCAAGAGGAGATCAACCCTGACTGCTCTTTAGAAGGCCAGATTCTGAAGAGGAAACTCAAATACTTTGGCCACCTAATGACAAGCAAGGATTCACTGGAGAAGAATCTAATGCTGGGAAAGATTGAGGGCAAAAGAAGGAAGAGGAGCCAGAGAATGAGGTGGCTGGATGGTGTTACTGAAGCAGTCGGCATGAGCTTAAATGGACTCCGGGGGATGGTAGAGGCCAGGAAGGCCAGGATGAACATTGGATTACAATGGGTTGGACACGATTTTGCAACTAACAAGAACACATTTGGAAAAATAAAATTATCCCAACTCCTGAAGATTCCAAGTAGTTATTAGAGGATATTTGGAGAGATGGTAAATCCCATTTTTTTCCAGCCAGGATTCAATAACTTTCTGTTTTTTATTTTTATAGGAACTCAAATGTTCTATTTCCAGCAGAGAAAATGACAGAGTAATCTCTAACGGAATGAATGGATGATCTTGAAGAAAGGGGAGAAGAGATGCTATCTGGGAAACAACCATAGAAGTTCTAAAAAAAAACAACAGCTAAGGAAGGACCAGTCTTAATGGAGCAAAGAATTAAAAGTTGAGAAAGGAAAGTTTGCTCTTTCAGATTTGCAGGATTCTGCTATTGTAGTCTTACAATAAAGTGGATTTAGCTCATCTACTTCTGTTTCCTGTTTGATTCACAGATCAAAAGCCATATCTCACTCATTGATATGGATTGATCTTTTAGCGTGATGCTGATTGTCTCGGACTGCAAATGTCAGAATTTATGATTTGCAAGTTCACCACAGGTTATCTGCAAATCACTTTTAATTAACATTATACTAATAGGTGAACACAGGAAGGGGAAGCATCCAGACACCAAGGAATTGGAATACTGATGATAAAAAAGAAGCCTCCCAGAGTTAGATATGAGGCTGTAGGTTGCTGACTAAAAGTAAATTGCCAAAGGGCTTTTCAGAGTTGGGAGGTTAGTTATACAGAAGTTTCACAAAGCCAACTCAAAGTACTTCTTATTTTAGTTGAGGAAGTTCCCATTTCACCTTATGAAGAGACCCAATAAAAACAAGAGCAAGAGCTTCACAGCTGCAATATGAGCCATGCTACCACACAATGGAAAAGTGCATGGGAGGAGGTGCAAAGGAAATTATAAGTTTCCTACCTAATAATCAATGGAGCTTCATGGCGTTGTGATATAGTCTGAAGAATTCCAACACAACTGCAACATATGTAACTGCATGTTTCTGTACAAGCATTGCAAATATTAGTTTTTTAACATATACTTTTGTGAAACCAATCAAAACATTTGGGGCTTTGGGTTAACCCTATCTGAAAGATTGAACATTCAGAAGGAAGAAAGACTATCAAAAATGTTCCCAAAAATCTCTCCATTATGCTGGAAGTGCAAAAAAGAAAGAGGCACGTTCTACCACCAATGGTGGACATGTACACAGGCAAATGTTTTTTGGAATAAAATAACAAATTGGTTAAAAGAAATAGTAAATGAAGAAATTGAAAAAAAAACCAGAATTATATTTATTGGGTATTTTTAATTAAAAAATAGTAAAAGAAGTAAGATATTTATTTATACATATACTAACAGCTGCCAGAATAGTATATGCCCAACAATGGAAAATAGACAAACTACCGGAAGAAAATATAATAATTAAAAAGATACTAGACTGTGCGGAGATGGACAGGTTATCTAAAAGATTAGAGGGAAAAGAAGAATCAGATTACTATAAAATATGGGCAAAATTTTATGATTGGCTAAAGAAAAGAGCAACAAAGAAATAAATAAAAATCTACGCAAAGCAACACGTCGAATAAAAGAATTGAAAAAATAATACTATGTGAAAGAAGCAAAATTCTCTGATCAAACACCTAAAAAGTGGGGAAACTTTCATTTCCCAAATGTTGTATGTGTATGTCTTTATGTATGTTTTTTTCTTTTTTGTATGTTATATTTGAAAAAAAACAAATAAATAAAATTTTTAAAAAAGAAAAAAAGAAGAAGGATTTTGATAGACCTGAGCATTGGGTCCTACCAACAAGAGGCAGTCCATGGGTAAGAAAAGTAAGATTCTGCCAGGGGTGGGCTGCTGCCTGGAGGGGGGGGGGGGTGCAGTGGGGTAGCGAAAATGGAGATCAACCCAAAGCACCCAATTTGCATTGGAAGACATTGAAAGAAAACGCAGGGCACTCTGCATAAACCACCCCTACAGCGTGGTAGTAAAAATTTTGGTAGCCCTTCACTGGATTCTGCACTCAGGAAAACAACACCAACCAGATGCAGATGTGCAAGATAGGTGATAATTCAACAATAATGCTTATGAGAGGAATCTAGGTCTCCTGAGGGGTTCATCGCTTCAGTATGAGTCAGCAAAAGAAATCAATGCAGTTCTGGGCTGCATCAACAGAAGGATAGTATTAAGATCAAGAGAAGTGATAGTGCCCACTCTATACTACACTGGTAAGGCTACATTTAGATATTGCACCCAGTTGTGGCCACAATACATAAAGGATGCTGAGGCTCTGGAAAGAATGTAGAGAAGAGCAACAAAATTGATAAGGGATCTGGAGGCTAAATTCTGTGAAGAACAGCTTAAGGAACTAAGTAAGCTTATCAAAGAGAAGACTGATGGGAGACATACTCTTCCAATACTTGAAGTGCTGTCCCAGGGAAGAGGGTATTGATCTTTGCAGTATTTGAATGTAAGACAAGAAGCAAGAAGCAATGGATGCAGTATTTGAATGTAAGACAAGAAGCAATGGATGCAAGCTGATCAGATCCAATATGGCAATAATGAGAATGGTTCCCTATGAAAAAAAGATATTTCTCAAGATATCATTTACCACCTTGCTTATGTGCATGTTATACTAAGTACCATAATGTATCCTGTCTTTTTACGTACGCTGAGACCACATGAACCAAAGACAAATTCCTTGTGTGTCCAATCACACTTGTCCAATAAAGAATTCTATTCTATTCTATTCTATCCTATTCCATTCAATTTATTTATTTTATTTATTTATTCATTTGTCCAATACACAATACATATGGAAGAGAATAGACATGAATAATATATATAAAGATAATATGTAAAAATAGAGGAGAAGATATATGAAAGGAAGAAAATATATATGATATTCTGTTATTTATAGGCAAACCTGCATAGGGTTGGGCTGCAGAGTCTCTTGAAAGGTTGTTCTCTTCTTCTTCTTCTTCTTCTTCATCATCATCATCATCATCATCATCATCATCATCATCATCACCACTATATTTCTTTCTTAGAATAAGGGGCTATTTGCCATTTCATTTTGGCTCAAGTGCCATATGTTTAAACCATCCCATCAGACATAGAGAGCAATTCAGGCTTACTGGTGTGTGAAAGAATTTGAATTTCCATGCTTTCTGAAAGTGCTGGAAGAGACTATTAGTCTTCAACAGGTTTATTTCTTTAATGCTTACTCATTTAAGAGTGATTGATAATCATTGCCTCTTTAAGTGCCTTAAATGCATTTACAAGGAAATTCTGTAGTTACATGCTTGCTCTTTCTACCTACTTTCTTTTGTGCATCCAATCAATGGTGCCACTTGTTCTTCTTCAAAATCAAATGATAACTGGGGCTCTTTTGACACAATAGTTATTAAAAGTGAGCTTGAACTTACATGCAATTGCCTAGATTACCCCATTTAGAGGAAGTTGGATTCCACCATTCCCCACCCACTCCCAAAGAGAAACAATCTTGAATTTTTGTTTTACTTTGTTGAACTAACCAAAGAGTATGGAGGTAATGATTTCATTTGGGAGATTTATTTTTTTAAATGTAGAATCCTTATAAAAGGTTCCAGTGTAATGCACACATCTTGAAAATCATAATAAGGAAATGAATCTCCTCTTGTTTTTTAGAGAAGATTCAGATTTTGCGGTGGAAACTATTCAATATGTGAGAGACTGTGACAATATGCCTACTAAAATGAGAGAAAACTCCACAAAAGTTTCAACTCCTACCCTCAAAATAGAGCACTACACACCAGAACAATTAGACACAAGAACAGTTTCCCCCCGAATGCCATTGCTAAACAAATAATTCCCTCAACATTGTCAAACTATTTACTAAGCCTGCACTACTATTAATCTTCTCATTGTTCCCAGCACTCATCTCCTCCCACTAATGATTGTAATAACTGTAACTTTGTTGCTTGTATCCTTACAATTTATATTGACTGGTTCCTAATATGATTTGATTGCTTATTTGTATCATTAAGTGTCGTACCTTATGATTCTTGATGAACATATCTTTTCTTTTATGTACACTGAGAGCATATGCACCAAAGACAAATTCCTTGTGTGTCCAATCACACTTGGCCAATAAAAAATTATATTCTGTTCTGTTCTGTTTTATTCTGCCTTAACTGCAAAAGATTGTGCAACCCATACCTTGAATGTGAATAATATTGCAGATTGCCCTTTTTCCTGCACACTATTATTAATTAACAGAATAATTAGAACACTATCAATGTTTTTATAATAGGCACAGGAAATAATACATTTAGAGACATTTGGTGTTTCATCTGTTGACATACTGTTGGTTGGTTGGTTGATTGATTGTTTAATTTGAATGGTTTTCAAATTACTATAATGTATTATAGTAGTTGGGGGAAAGATCAAAAGCAACATGAGAAAATATTATTTTACTGAAAGAGTAGTAGATCCTTGGAACAAACTTCCAGCAGAAGTGGTTGGTCAATCCACGGTAACTGAATTTAAACATGCCTGGGATAAACATATATATATCCTAAGATAAAATACAGAAAATAGCATAAGGGCAGACTAGATGGACCATGAGGTCTTTTTCTGCCGTCAGTCTTCTATGTTTCTATGTTTCTATTAATATGAATTATCCTAGCATCTATTTTTAAAAAGGGCTAAATCTAAACATTGTAAAAATAATTCCACCACTGGCCAGCAAACCTCAGAGGGAATAAGCATCTCCCCATACAAACAGTCCTCATTCATATTTCTTTGCCTGATATACAGCCCTTGATCGCAGGCAGAACCCAACCATTCTCTTTGCTACAAAGACAGTTCTTTTTAAAACCAGGAGCAGAACTCTCAGAATTTATAAGCTACTACATCAGGAGTGTCAAACTCAAGGCCGCAGGCAGGATATGGCCCATGGGATGCTTAGATCTGGCCCATATGGGTATAGCAAAGAAACAGCCTGTGGTGCCTCTACTCCCTCACATTTTGCCTGCTGGAGTGCTGCAGGAGGCTGTCCAGGCCCAAAACAGGGTGTTTTGGGGCCGCACACACCATTTTGTCTGCCAGAGAGCTGCAGGAGGCCATCCTTGACTCAGGACATAATAAAAGGAAGGAAAGGTAAAATATTTTAACTTTCAGGCTTGCAGGATTCTGCTACTATAGCCTATGTCAATAATTTATCGTTCTAGTCTTCCTATGGTGTCAGTTTCTTGATCTGGTCTCTCTCTCTCATAGGGTGATCAAGTACATCAAGTATGTATTAAAAAACAAAATCACAGAAATGTATGCCTCCCAATTTTTATAAGTGTATAAAACCATGTAAATTATCTTTTGCTAACTAATATTTATATATACATATTAGAAATTGGAATCTAATTGGAAATTAAATGTATGAATTACAAATATAGAAACATAGAAACATAGAAGACTGACAGCAGAAAAGGACCTCATGGTCCATCTAGTCTGCCCTTATACTATTTCCTGTATTTTATCTTACAATGGATATATGTTTATCCAAGGCATGTTTAAATTCAGTTACTGTGGATTTACCAACCTGTATTTTATCTTACAATGGATATATGTTTATCCAAGGCATGTTTAAATTCAGTTACTGTGGATTTACCAACCATGTCTGCTGGAAGTTTGTTCCAAGGATCTACTACTCTTTCAGTGAAATAATATTTATATCATATAATATATGATATAAATGGTAACAATAAGGATATCTTTTATTTACATAGTTTGAGAAATATATTATTGATACAAAGAATTTTATGTATTACTATGTATAATACTATCACTTTCCCAAATTCCTTGATTATGTATCCTTTCCCCTTACCTTTTTATTCTCTTCCTGTTTATACTTCCCTTACCCCTTTTTAAATTAATAAATAAACTATTTTTTTTTAAAAAACCATGTGTGCGGAGATTCGGTCCTGTGTTACACTCACCTTGGCTAAACCCCCTAGCCATGCCCTGTCCCCCCAGCTATGCCCCCCCCTCTTCCTGGCCTTCCAAGGTCAAAAACAACTCTGATGCAGCCCTCCATGAAATCCTGTTTGTTCTACATTTATTTGCAACTTTAATTGAGAACTTTTGAGAACAATTGCATCTCACTTCCTAGAATCATATACCTTGGTTGTGAAAATCTCTGCAGAACCCATTGTTTAAAAAGTTTCTCTGCAAGTGAAAACACAGCATCTCTTGTCAATGGTTGTCTGGTTAAATATAATGAATCTATTTTCCAAAGTTGATCCAAGAAAGTCAAGTCAGTCCATTACTCACTAATTTCATCATCTCTGAGTTTCTCATGTCTGTGACCCTTTCAACCTTCTCCACCAAGCCTGCAGTTTTCAGACCAGGTTCTTTTTTTTCTTTAAATCTGGCAGTGCCAAACCAGATTCCAGTCCACCAGACTGAAAATCAGGTCCAGCTGTTATTTCCTGCCTTTGATTGTCACCCTGGGATTGTCAAAAGTGTTGGTGACCCAGCAATATTTCTAAATTTAAGTTTTCAAATAAAACTGATCACAAGGATGCTACAATAGTCATAAAAGTGAAAAATGATCTTATCACTTTTTTCAGTGCTGTTATAACTGCAGTCACTAAATGAATGAACCGTTGTGTAGGGATTGTGTAAGCCAAATATTAGCTATGCTTTAGGATATACACAGAGACAGTTATCTGAAAAAGCATGGTGAAGATTTGCCCAGAGACAGTGAGTCATACAATGGCCATGAACTTTTCACACAGTAAGAAAAAACCCTCAACAGCGCTCCTGGCACGAGATAAGACACTGGCAGTGTGATTGGCTGGCAACTCAGCTACCGATAGGTGCATAAAGTGAGAATTTAGTAGCCTATCATAAGCTGTAGATGATACCTTTTATAACCAATTAGAAGCTTAATAGAAATAGCCAATGAACAGTTAGGTGCTCAGAAGCCTTATTTTTGCATATAGAAATAGCCTATGATAACTTGCGTATTCAAAAGTTTTATTATTAGCCTATAGATTTGAAAAACCTTATATTTGTAGCCTATAAGAAACGTATATTAGGAGAAATTAGACTTGTATTTAGCCAATAGAAAATTACTAGCTGAAACCCCTTCATTTGCATATGAAGGGTATAAAAAGCACACCTGTAAACAATAAAGCTTTGTCACTTTACCCAGACCATTGACTCCGTGTTTCATTGGTAAGCACTAGTAATGGTTTCAGGATCGGGCCTCGTAAAGTGAACCATCACAGGGTTGTCGAGACCCCCGTCCAGCGGGGATCGCGTCTCGTCAAGTGGTGACCCCAGACGGTGACTGATTGGCCTTAAGGACATCGCTGAGGGGGCAACGCTTGGATCACGCATCTCAGCGCACTCAACCTCCCATCTCTTACCCAGTGCACAAATACGTAAGTATGGGAGTAAGACTGTCTTTGCAACAGGAACTTCATGTTCGGGAATTAGGACAGATAGTTGAAGCTAATAAAACTTATTTAAAAAAGAAAGGGCAATATCCCACAAAGAAGGGATTGGCCAAATTATTATTATATATCTGGCAAGAATGTCCAAGTTATCCTCACAAAGGAACATTACAAACTGAGGCATGGACAAAAATAGGTGAATATTTACATAAAGAACCAAGGGCTCCTCCACCTATTTTATTAACATGGAAAGTTGTTTTAACAGCCCTAAGGCTTCATTACGATGAGGAGACTATAACAACTGATAGCCATAAAGAAGCCGTTAAGGAACCTAGCGCACCTCCTCAATATGAGGAAGTAGAAGTTAAGAAGATGAATAGATCTAATGAGGTGGTAGAAAGCATATACCCTGTAACCACACTTAAAACAGAGAAGGGAGCGTTAATGACAGGAATAGAACTAGCCAGAAAAGATCCCTCAACTTCAATTGATGATTTAGAAACCATGTCAGCGTTTCCCGTAGATTTTGCCGGGGCAGCGCCGGTATATACCCCGCTACCATTCTCTTTAATTAAGGACCTAAAATATGCTGTGTAAGTCAAGGACTATCTTTATTTTTGTCTAATTTTGTTCTGTGGGGTTTTTTGTTTTGAGTTTGCTCCAACTGTGAAATGAGGCCAAGAAAAACCTAAAGTAATTCTCAGATTAAAGTTGGGGAATTTCCAACACGCTGAAATAATCCAGGTAAATGAAGCACAATGAATATGTAGTTCAAAAGTGTACTAATTCTGTAGTATTAAATAAAATGTTGAGCCAGGAAATAGTACTAATTGTTTTATATTAAAGCTCAACATTTTTAGTTATTTGTAAAAAATATGAATTTAGCATATAACTTTACCCCTTTATCTCACTATATTGGAAACATGGGGCTACCTTTGAAGAATGTTTGGAAACTTCAGATCATGCAGAATGCAGCTGCGAGAGCAATCATGGGCTTCTCTAAGTATGCCCATGTTACTCCAACACTCCACAGTCTGCACTGGTTGCCGATCAGTTTCCGGTCACAATTCAGAGTGTTGGTTATGACCTATAAAGCCCTACATGGCATCGGACCAGAATATCTCCGGGACCACCTTCTGCCGCACGAATCCCAGTGACCGGTTAGGTCCCACAGAGTGGGCCTTCTCTGGGTCCCGTCGACTAAACAATGTCGTCTGGTGGGACCCAGGGGAAGAGCCTTCTCTGTGGTGGCTCCGACCCTCTGGAACCAGCTCCCCCCAGAGATTAGGATTGCCCCCACCCTCCTTGCCTTTTGGAAACTCCTTAAAACCCACCTCTGCTGTCAGGCATGGGGGAATTGAAACATCTCCCCCTTGCCCATGTAGTTTCTGTGTATGATTCGACTGTGTGCTTGTTTTTTATATATTGGGGTTTCTTTTGGATTTTTTAACCTAAAACTGTAATTTAGATTGCTAAATATTAGATTTGTTACTATGTATTGTTTTTTACCATTGTTGTGAGCTGCCCCGAGTCTACGGAGAGGGGCGGCATATAAATCCAATAAATCTAATCTAATATAATCTATAATAATCTATAATGTTAACTTGAATTTTCTTACCAGCCAAGAAATTTGACTGTTAAAATTGCCTTGCTTAAAAGAGCAGGGGTGGCACAGTGGTTAGAGTGCAGCACTGCAGGCTACTCCAGCTAACTGCTAGCTGTAGTTCGGCAGTTCAAATCTCACCACCCGCTCAAGGTTGACTCAGCCTTCCATCCTTCTGAGGTGGGTAAAATGAGGACCCAGATTGTTGGGGGCAATATACGGATTCAGAGAAGTCTGTAAAAGCACTATGAAGCGGTATATAAGACTAAATGCTATTGCTATTCTATATTTGCATTTTTGCTTTTCAAAACTGTCAGTAAGGGAGTACAGCTCCTCTTTCCTCTAATGGTCGAGCAGACATCTCTGGCATTGCATGTGAAGGAACATTAAATCTGGCATTAAAAGACAGCTACCTAGCTGTTGGATTCATGTGTCTACAAATCGTAACATTCTGGCTCGGGAGCATTCAAACTGCAAAGCCCAGAACAGGAACTTGGATTGACCAATCAGCATGCAGGATGCATATCCCCACTGGGAGTGTTTGAATTGGTCTATTTGCATCTATCTTCAATCTATGCTTACCCATCAATTTCTTCGCACGGTGCGTAGGCGGTGATGGCTATGGGCTGTATGGGGAGCAAATCTAAATTTACTTTACAAGCTAGAGTTAGGATTCCAGGTGAGTGCCATCTGAGAAACATCAACAAGAGAGAAAGAGGCTCTTCTCACAATCACTCATGCCCTTATCACCTTACAGCTGGATTATTGCAATGTGCTCTACATGGGGATACCCTTGAAGAGTGTTCAGAGACTACAGTTGGTCCGGAATGCAGCTGTGAGAGCTGTGATGTGTGCACCCACACTACACCAATTCTTTGTGAGCTGCACTGGCTTCCTATCAGTGTCCGGTCACAATTCAAGGTGTTGATTATTACCTTTAAAGCCCTACATGGCTCAGGGCCAGAATGCCTTTGAGACAGCCTTCTACCACATACCTCCCAGCAACCAATTAGATCCCACAGGATTGGTCTTCTTCAGGTCCCATCAGCTAAAGAGTGTCGGCTGGCGGGTCTGCGAGGGAGACCCTTCTCTGTGGTCACCCTGTCTCTCTGGAATCAGCTACCTCCTGAGATCTGCACTGCCCCCACCTTATTGGCATTCTGGAAATCCATAAAGGCCTGGCTTTCCTGACAGGACTGCAGTCATTGACCCCAGTGGTGGTGGTGATGGTATTACTAGTGAAGTTGGCCCATGAATGAATGGATGGCTGCAATTATTTTAAATTGAAATGTTCTTATATTGATCCATGTTTATTTTTATTGTGAGCTGCCTTGAATTCCTAGGGACTTGGGTAGCATAGAAATATAATTAAACAAACAGACAGACAGACAGACAGACAGACAGACAGACAGACAGACAGACAATGAGAACTACCAAGCTGCTATCCCCAAACAGGAGTCAGAGAGTTTTTAAGAGAGAAGCGCTTTCCATTCTACAGACTCAGTTGATCCATTGCACTATATATTTCAAATATACAAATACATTGGTGCCTCTACTTAAGAACTTAATTCGTTCCGTGACCAGGTTCTTAAGTAGAAAGGTTTGTAAGCAGAAGCAATTTTTCTCATAGCAATCAATGTAAAAGCAAATAATGCGTGCAAAACCATTAGGAAAGAAATAAAAGCTTGTAATTTGGGTGGGAGGAGGAGGAAGAGAAGGACAGTCGTTGCCCAGAGCGAAGGGAGCGTTTCTTTTCTCTGGGTGCTGGCAGAGGTTTATTCCCTCGCCAAGTGCCCAGAGAAAGGAAAATGCTTTGTTCGCTCTGGACTGCCAAAGCCTCCTTAAGCACCACCGAAAGGCTCCTCTGGCAGCCCAGAAAAGCCCAAGATGGCCGGGATTAAAGGGGGAATGGCAGGAAACTGGCCAGACCTTCGTGCCGCTCTCAAATTTCCTGGGAAATTTTTCTGGGATCGGGTTCTTAAGTAGAAAATGTTTCTTAAGAAGAGGCAAAAAAATCTTGAACCCCTGGTTTTGTCTAGAAAAGTTCTTAAGTAAAGGCGTTCTTAAGCAGAGGTACCACTGTACATGGAATAATCCTCAAGGTCTTACTTGGGTGGATAAAAGAGTTAAAGTGTCAGCATATAAAAGTTCTTTTGGATAGATTGCTTTCACCTATTGTTCCCTTCCTGGTATAGGTTTGATATTTCAGACGCATTAAAATATTGTCATCATGGACAGGGCAAAAAAAAATGTTCTGGATTTATTACTAAGCCTCTGGGCCATCTGCACTAGACCAAGGTTTTGTGACTCCCATTATTTACGAATAACAAGAAATGATTCCCTTCTCACATGTACTTCTTAAATTACCATTAGCCTTCTCTACGGGCATGGGTGGGGCATGCCGGTCCCATTGGGATGAGACAGTTCCTCATGAAGGGCTTTAAAGGTGATAACCAGCACCTTAAATTGCATCCGGAAGGAAACGGCAGCAAGAGCTGCTTATGGAACTGCAGTATAACATGGGTCAATGTAGAGGCCAACTTCCCAGATCCCGGCTTGACACCTTGTAAGACTGCCTGTGCTGTTACACTCTGCACCAGTTCTAGCTTCCAAATAGCAATAGCACTTAGTCTTATATACTACTCCACAGTGCTTTACAGCCTTCACTAAATGGTTTAGAGAGTCAGCATCTTGGCCCCAGCAATCTGGGTCCTCATTTTACCGACCTTGGAAGGAGTTTTTGTGTTAGCAAAAACTTCAGAAGAGAAGGATTTAGGGGTAGTGATTTCTGACAGTCTCAAAATGGGTGAACAGTGCAGTTGGGTAGTAGGGAAAGCAAGTAGGATGCTTGGCTGCATAGCTAGAGGTATAACAAGCAGGAAGAGGGAGATTGTGATCCCCTTATATAGAGCGCTGGTGAGACCACATTTGGGATACTGTGTTCAGTTCTGGAGACCTCACCTACAAAAAGATATGGACAAAATTGAACGGGTCCAAAGATGGGGTACAAGAATGGTGGAAGGTCTTAAGCATAAAACGTATCAGGAAAGACTTAATGAACTCAATCTGTATAGTCTGGAGGACAGAAGGAAAAGGGGGGACATGATCAAAACATTTAAATATGTTAAAGGGTTAAATAAGGTTCAGGAGGGAAGTGTTTTTAATAGGAAAGTGAACACAAGAACAAGGGGACACAATCTGAAGTTAGTTGGGGGAAAGATGAAAAGCAACATGAGAAAATATTATTTTACTGAAAGAGTAGTAGATCCTTGGAACAAACTTCTAGCAGACGTGGTTGGTAAATCCACAGTAACTGAATTTAAACATGCCTGGGATAAACATATATCCATTGTAAGATAAAAATACAGAAAATAGTATAAGGGCAGACTAGATGGATCATGAGGTCTTTTTCTGCTGTCAGTCTTCTATGTTTCTATGATCAGGAAATCTAATTTCACACCCGGTGTCTAGCATTTTGGCCCCCATTTTACAACATCCTGCATTTAAATTCAACATTCTTTTTTACATAACAGCCATGCCTTTTTATACATTTTATACATTTCGTACCTTGACTTTCCCGTGGTCTTTGTGGACAAGAGAGTGGATGATCTGCAACTAAATGGCTGTAACAGAAAGGTTGCAAATCTTTCACTTGGTCTGAATGTCTCAGAATGGCCAGGGATGCTGAAGTTTCAGCTAAAATCTTGAAAAGAAAAAAAAGAAAAGAAAGAAAAGTGTTGTTTTTCAATCCAAATTTGTAGTCTTCAAGTCATGCACATATTGAAAAATGTAACCCTATTTCGTTTACCATAATATTCTGGATGGTCCCTGGCAAGTTTCAGTGCAAGATTGGAGAAAGTCTTCCCTAAACTGGTGCTTCCAGATGTATTCAACTACATACAACTCTCAACCTGCATGTATTCAGCCAGGGAAGGTTAGTTATTAGTGTTGTGTTTGGGCTTGGGCCAGCCGTTGCTCCCACAGATGGGAGAGATGTGGCACAAAGTGAGTGCGAAAGCCTGGCTGACAGCCATGAAGACGTGGCAGACAGCCATGAGGATGAGGCCACTGGTTCAGAGGAGTTGGCAGACAGCACGCAGGACCCAGCAGACAGCCCAGGGGATTTGGCATGCAGTCACTCAGACAGTTTATCTTCCTTGGATTCCTCTGCAGACAAATTCATAGACATGCGTAGCCGAAGAGCTATGCAAAGGAGGGTTCAGTTAAAGGACTATTATCAGTGATCAGAGTAGCACCTGGGCTGGGTGTGGTTCTTATACTGAGGGCTGGGTGTGGTTCCCTTAATGAGGGCTAAAGGTATAAAAGGGAACAGAGGCACAAGGCAAATTGTGGCTGTTTATCTGTGCTACTTTGTGGTTCCTGCTCTGAAGTTTCTGTTCTGTGCCTTTGGATTTCAACCCAGCCTTTTCAGGCACATGGGAGGTGAAACCTCTGGGACTTGCTGTTTGCTCTAAAGATTCAAAGGACTCCTGAAACGTTTCTGCTCCATGCAGATTGTCTTTGTTTGCTTTTTCCTGTGTTTTGTATTTGGCTGAATTACGCCTTGCACTATCATTTATTCCTGACACTAAGGACTGTTTTGGTTAACTCTTTTTTGTTTGTTTAATACAAGTTTGCTGATTAGAAGAGCACGTGTGTGTGTGTTTGATTTCTTTTCCTTGGACTGTTGCGCATTGCCTGAGCCCAGTCAGGCAAAACAATTAGTACCTTAGAATTCTGTCTAGTCCATTCAGTTCTGTTGAGCATACATTTGAGTGGGCCAAGCCCTGTGAATTTCTTCAGCAGCTGTGTTTTGCGACAATATACAAGCCTTTCTTTTTTCTCCCTACTACCTGTTTCCCTCCCTGGCACAGAAAAACCGCGAATAATGGCATATGATATATGCTGATTTTTGCTCAAAGTTAATTTGTATCTTTAGAAGTAAAAAAAAAAGGCTATAGGAAGGTATTAATCTGCTTAACATTTCTAAGTACATCATCCAAGGGATTTTGTTTTTTTTAATCTTACATATGCTCAGCAGAGCTACTGGCAAAAACTGTACATTTTCTTCATTTCATCCTTGCAACATCAAATGGTAAGCAGCAAAAATTGGATCAGACTTCAAAGACGGCTGTGCTCCCAGTCACAGAGCGACTCCTCCATTTCACATATTGAATTCAAACAGGATATCAAAGTGCTACCAAAGAACCTCAGGTCCTTGTGAAAAAAAAAAAAGGGAGAGGATCTCACATCTGTAGAAAGTGAAGTGCACAGACAAATCACCTCAGGGACCAGCTAACATTTATTCACAGCAGCCTTTTGATTCCATTGTTCACTTGTACCTCCCTGTCTTTCTATAGAACAAAAGTTCTTAGCAAGCAGGGCTTTGTCTCCAAGACCTGAAAATATTCCTCATGGTTTCATATTCTGATAGTTGTGCCAAGCAACTGTGAACATGCCTTCTGAACTGTAGATTTAGGAATCCTATATCATTTTAGAGTCTGAATGCCACAGTACCTTGCTTGTTTGTTTTTCAAGGAAGCACTGTTTTTCAGGAAAACTGCTATTTTTCCGTCTGAAACAAGAAAAGAAAATGTGATTTTTCTTCTTAAGCCATCATTAATTTCTATGTCATTTACCTTCTGGTTCCTGTATTGCCTTTAAATTTAATCCCCTGATAATAATTTCTCACAACATAGCTATTATATTTCTAAAGATTTTACATTTATTTCTTTTCTTTGAGGGATATTGTCAAAAGCGAAATGTTCTGCTATAAATTTAAAGAAACACAAACGAAAAATGTTCCCTTATTTTAAAAGCATTGGGGAAGTTGTGTCTCTCTACATATTTGATCATTTACATACTGTGTCTCTATTCTCACTGGCTATCAAAGAAGGAAGTCACTTTTGAAAGCAGTTGTCCTTTCTAGCTGGCCTCTTCAGCAGACACCTGCTGCCCCCACCCTCTCTTAAATCTCAAAGGTTGGGGAATTAAAGCTGTTGTGTCCTTTGTTCTCAGATCATTCACTACATGAAATCTCACAGTTAAATATTATCTGCTAACTATTCCAGAGGACAAAAAGGAACCCTCCCCTACACACACACTCTCTCTCTCCCTCCCTCCCTCCCTCCTTGAGAAACTATCTGGATCTTATAATAATCACAATAATATTTTTTTATTTACAGATACAGTAATGTTGAAAATACTGTTAATTTGCCACCGCATTGCTAAAAAGCACATTTAGATTTTAGCTTTACAATAACTCAGACTGACCTTTTGCTCATAAACTACGTTGTGACTAATGGAGTCTGTCCATTCAAAACTCTACAAATTGTGTTTTTTTCACTCACACTACACATCTGACAATGAAATAGATTTAAACACCAGCTTCACATACAAGTTTACTGAGGAATCCAGTAATGACCTGCTTCACGTGGAATACTAAACCATATGTCAAGATTTTCATTGTTCTAAAATCCATCAAGCATAAGCCACAACTCCAGCAAAAGTATAACTTAGCTTTGAGGTGCAGACAACTTATCTGATCAATGTTTCCAACATATTGAAAACTGCAGGCTAAAGTTTCAGGAGAGCTGCCTGGAACCCATTTTAAGGGATGAATAAAATGTTTTTTCCCCTTAATCCTGAGTTTATGGGTATATGCAAACATTTGAATCACACTCGTGGATCATTATAACTTGACTATATGTCCATTCATGCCTTACAGGGCCATAATAATTTGCCAAATGAAGGCAACGGGTATGGAATTAGGTCTTCACTTACATGTGTTTAGGTCTAGTAATGAAGGATTAATGGTTGACATAAATCAAATTAATCATGAATGTACATAACTTGTCAGTAACTTCTTTCAGAGACGGCCTAATAGAAGCAGCCCTATGAAATGATGAAAAACCGATACCCCAGGCTTTATATATATTTGTTTATTCCAATGACATCTGTTGTGCTATTGTATTCATTTAAAAATTACTTGGAGAAAACTCCAATCATATTGTCTTTCCCATGCAACCATCCCAAATAAGAGATAATTGGATTAAAAAAAAGATATAGAATTGTCTCTACCTCTCTGCATTCGTAATGCAATAATATAACGTGCAATAATATAAGAATGCATAATAATATAATAATAGTGCAAAGTTGAGGAAGCAAAGTTAAAGCTACAGGCTTGCTTTGACTGCACAGACTGGAATATTTTTAAAGACACCTCTGCAGATCTAGATGAACTAACAGATATTGTAACATCATATGTCAGCTTCTGTGAAGACCTATGTGTACCAACCAGGAACTTGAAAATATACAGTAACAATAAACCTTGGTTCACAGCCAAACTCAAGCAGTTACGTCATTCCAAAGAGGAAGCCTACAGAAAAGGTGATAGAATGCTGTACAATCAGACCAGAAATATATTAACAAGGGAGATCAGAGCAGCAAAAAGGAACTACTCTGAAAAGCTAAAGAATCAATTCTCAACAAATGAACCAGCAAACATGTGGAAAACTCTCAAAAACATCACCTGTTACAGCAAACCACCTTCCCAAGCTGAAGGAGATCAGCAATTGGCAGATGACCTGAATGTGTTCTACTGCAGGTTTGAAAAGAAACCTCAACCACTTATGTGCACAACCTCCATCCCAGACACACCAACAACAGCTAAATCTTCTACAATTGAACCCATCCCATTGTGTTTACAACCCCTAGTGATCACAGAAAAGGAAGTGAAAGATCTATTTCTCAGACAGAAGCCTGGAAAAGCACCAGGCCCAGACAAGATAACTCCTTCTTGCTTAAAAGTCTGTGCTGACCAATTGGCCCCCATCTTCACCCAAATCTTCAACAAATCACTAGAGTTGTGCTATGTTCCTTCCTGCTTCAAACGCTCAACTATCATCCCAGTGCCAAAGAAGCCCTCCATCAAGGAACTGAATGACTACAGACCAGTTGCTCTAACATCTGTAGTTATGAAAACCTTTGAAAGGCTAGTGATGTTCCATTTGAAAGCCATCACGGATCCACTGTTAGACCCCCTGCAATTTGCATACCGAGCAAATAGATCAACAGATGATGCTGTTAATATGGCTCTACACTACATCCTTCAACATCTTGAATCTCCAATGACCTACGCCAGGGTCCTCTTTGTGGACTTCAGTTCAGCATTCAATACCATCGTACCGGACATTCTCTTAACCAAACTAAATCAGCTAGCGGTACCTGAACACACTTGTAAGTGGATCACAAGCTTCCTAACAGACAGGAAGCAGCAGGTGAAGCTAGGAAAAATCACATCAGATATATGTACAATTAACACAGGTGCCCCCCAAGGCTGTGTACTCTCACCACTTCTCTTCTCTCTATACACTAATGACTGCATCTCATACGATCCATCTGTTAAACTACTGAAGTTTGCAGATGATACAACAGTGATCGGACTCATTCGAGACAATGATGAATCTGCATACAGACGGGAAGTTGAACAACTATCCTTGTGGTGTGACCAGAACAATCTAGAACTGAACACACTCAAAACCGTAGAAATGGTGGTAGACTTTAAGAGAAACCCTTCCACCCTTCCACCTCTCACAATACTAGACAACACAGTATCAACAGTAGAGACCTTCAAATTTCTAGGTTCTATCATATCTCAAGACCTAAAATGGTCACCTAACATCAAAAACATCATCAAAAAAGCACAACAAAGAATGTTCTTTCTGCGCCAGCTCAGGAAGCTCAAACTGCCCAAGGAGCTGCTGATTCAGTTCTATAGAGGAATCATTGAGTCTGTCATCTGCACCTCTATAACTGTCTGGTTTGGTGCTGCAACCCAACAGGACCGACACAGACTTCAGATGATAATCAGAATTGCAGAAAAAACAATTGCTGCCAATCTGCCTTCCATTGAGGACCTGTATACTGCACGAGTCAAAAAGAGGGCGGGTAAAATATTTACTGACCCCTCACATCCTGGACACAAATTGTTTCAACTCCTACCCTCAAAACGTCGCTACAGAGCACTGCACACCAAGACAACTAGACACAAGAACAGTTTTTTCCCGAACGCCATCACTCTACTAAACAAATAATTCCCTCAACACTGTCAGACTTTCTACTAAATCTGCACTTCTATTCTACTAGTTTTTCTCATCATTCCTATCACCCATTTCCTCCCATGTTGACTGTATGACTATAACTTGTTGCGTATATCCTAAGATTTTTATTAATATTGCTTCTTCATTGCTTATTTGACCCCTATGACAATCATTAAGTGTTGTACCACATGATTCTTGACAAATGTATATTTTATGTTATGTACGTTGAGAGCATATGCACCAAGACAAATTCCTTGTGTGTCCAATCACACTTGGCCAATAAAATTCTATTCTATTCTATTCTATAATACAAGAGACCTAGTTTGACGTAGAGGTCAAGGCATTAGGCTAAAAACCAGGAGACTGTGAATTCTAGTCTACTTTAAGCACAAATCCAGTTAGGTGTCAAACAGTCATGTTCTCTCAATGGCAAATTCTGAAAAACCTTGTCAAGAAAACTGTAGGGACTTGACCAGGAGTCACCAACAGAAAAAAACTGATTGAAAGGTATTTTTTGGTAAGCATTTTTATTGAGTTATAGAGAATTTATAAAACACAAAAGTAAATAGAAAAGCAGTGGGGAGGAGGCGAAGAGATGTGAGGAAAGATAGAGGGGGGAAAGAAAAAGAAACATTGACTTCTGACTCACTTTGTTACAATAAAATAAAACATTAACATCAAATCACAACGTTTTGCTTTTCCATAATAGTAAGGTGACCAGTCATCCTCCTTTAGGGAGGACAGTCCTTCTTTTGTAGATTCTGTCCTTCCTCGAAAAGTGTCCTCCTAACTAATCTGTTAATCTCTGTATTCAGAGATGCCATGCAGAACTGTTACGTGTCATGTGACGGTACGATTCGGAAAGACGCGTTTATGAAACGCATGCACAGGGCACAGGAGAACTTCATGTCTCCCACCATTGCCTCTATATTATACTTTGTGTTTACTTCTAACTTTGTGTTTACTTCTAATGGAAATATGAAATTATTTCTTTCTCAGTGAATATTATACTCAGGTAAGTACAATTCACGCTTTATTAATCCATTCATTCAATTTTATACAACCCTGTTTTCAATACAAGTGTAAAATAATTTAAATATAGATTTAGTAAAGTTTTATGGTTTTTGTTATTAAAGTTCTAGTTTTAATTATTAATTTCTTTATTCATAATGACATGTTTCATTTATTTACGTTGTACTTTTTTCATAATTTTTTTCATCCTCCTTTTCATTGTAAAAAAATTGATCACCTTAATAGTAGTATAAGCAAGTTATTTCTATAAAGATCTATCAGTCTAATCTGTAAAGTCCAATGTAAGAGTTTCATTCTTTTCCTCACTGGGCACGAAGATCAGAAGCAATCTCCATGTGGAAACTACAAAGAGCAAGTTTTAAAGCATTTTTCATGTTTTCATTGTTGGCCTTTTAGCTTGTTAGGGAAGTGATGGGGGGAGTGGTGTCATGGGATTCAGAGGAAACCGGGAAAAATACTTGGCGTGAGAAAACACACTACCCTTTCAGGTCTGCCATATCACCCAAAGACGGACCTTTACAGGGTTAGCTCACTTGGTGCTTGTCAGAGCTGGGATTGTTATGAAGTTTAAAAATATACTGCCTTTTAAGCAGTGCTTTTAACCTGTAAGCCACAAGTTCTTCTCCCTTATCAGCTGAGCCAGGGGAGAGATTTAATGTTTTTTTAGTGAGTCACCTGGTATACCCAAATATGAATGGAAGCATACTGCTTCATTTCTATATCTATCTATCTATCTATCTATCTATCTATCTATCTATCTATCTATCTATCTATCTATCTATCTACCCATCCATCCATCCATCCATCCATCCATCCATCCATCCATCCATCCATCTATCTATCTATCTATCTATCTATCTATCTATCTATCTATCTATCCATCGTGTTTGTGTGTGTATATGTATATATATGTGTGTGTGTGTGTTTGTGTGTATGTATGTATATATGTGTGTGTATATGTGTATGTACTGTATATGTATATGTATATAGCATATGTATATGTGTGTTATGTATGTGTTTGGATTCATATACACTTTGTCTTGAGAACAGGCAACTTTGTGCTCGCGGTAAAAATAATGACAATAAGGTTATCTTATTTATTTGTTTGTTTATTTGTTTGTTTGCTTGTTTGTTTATGTCAAACAATTATAGTATGGTAATTTGTATAAACAAAATATTAGAAAAGTAATGATGAAAAGTAATGATAGAAGACAATAGAACAGTAGGACAGGGACGGTAGGCACTGTGGTACGCTTATGCACACCCCTTACAGACCTCCTAGAAAAGGGGAGAGGTCAATTGTAGATAGTCTAAGATTAAAGGTTTTGGGGTTATGAGTAAAAGCCACAGAGTCAGGTAGAGCATTTCTGGCGTTATTATTATTATTATTATTATTATTATTATTATTATTATTTATTAGATTTGTATGCCGCCTCTCTCCAAAGACTCGGGGCGGCTCACAACAGTAATACAAAAACAATATAACAGTGAGACAAATCTAATATTAAAATAAAACATATCTAAAACCCCAACAATATAAAAACTCTATTGATTACTCTATTGCTGAAATCATATTTTTTGCAGTCTAGTTTAGAGCAGTTGACATTTAGTTAAAATCTTATAATCCTGGAATTATGGTGTTAAATTGTTGCTACTATTAATCAGAGCACTACAGAGTGAGTGGTTGCCATAGCTTTGAAATCAGGTTGTAAGGGGTTTTTTTTTTTTCATTGTAACAGAACTAAGCCATTGGCAATATTGAACGACTATCTGTGCTTATGTACTGTGTGAAGAAGTATGGTACTTTTAAAACTCTTTTAAATTTCCTACTAATCAGTTTCATTAGATGACCCTTGTTTTCTGTTTCCCCTGTTTCCCCTCCATACTAATTTTCTCTAGTATTGAAAACCAGACTACAGGATTATCATTTGAGGGGCTATTCTCTTATATTTTGTAAAGGATGGATGAGTAACATCCATCCAGCTCTATGGCTCTAGGTGTTACCAGATTTCCACATCAGTAGGTTTGGTCATTGGAGAGAGTTAATAGGAATTGTGAAGTCAAAATATCTGGAGGGCTGAAAGTTGCTCAGCTCTGCTAAACAGTCACGAGTGCTAGTGGTGCTATACAGTATATCTAAATATAGGTAATATCTTTTTCTCTTTTGTTTGTTTCACTGCTTATAATTTTATTTTACCCTATCTACATATATCCAAAACCTGTCCTGGAGGATTAGGGCATCTTCTGAAAAAGTGAAAGATGTAGGAAGGAAGACCAATTCATAACAATTCTTCTATTTTTTTAATTTTTATTATTATTTATTAGATTTGTATGCCGCCCCTCTCTGTAAACTCGGGGCGGCTTACAGCAATGATAAAAACAATATATAATGACAAATCTAATAGTTAGAATCTAAAATAACAATAATACATTTAAAAAGTCTAAAAAACAAGAAACCCTAATAAATAAAAAACATACATACAGTCATATCATGCACAGAAAACTACATAGGCAGGGGAAGATGTTTCAGTTCCCCCATGCCTGACGACAGAGGTGGGTTTTAAGGAGTTTACGAAAGGCAAGGAGGGTGGGGGCAGTTCTAATCTCTGGAGGGAGCTGATTCCAGAGAGTCAGAGCCGCCACAGAGAAGGCTCTTCTTAACTTCTTAATCGGTTCCGCCTCCCTCGGGGAAGGATTGGAGCCAGAAAGTTAAACTGCAGTAGAAAATGATCTGACCATGACAAAGGCAGCACTTCTAAGCCCCTTAGTCTCAGATCATTACTCAATTGCTCAGAGAGGAATACCATGTCAGGTGCGTGCCCACCCTCATGAGTCGGACCCTGCACTACTTGAGTCAGGTCTATGGCTGTCATGGTGGCCATGAACTCCTGTGCTAGCCCAGAGGTTTCACCGAGCGATGGCAGGTTAAGGTCGCCGAAGACCATAAGTCTGGGGAACCCCACCGCCAGCCTGGCTACCTCCTCCAGCAGCACAGGCAGGGCTGTTGACACACAGCTGGGAGGCAGGTAACAAGCTCACCTGAACCCCTAAGTCCAACTTCACCAGGAGGGTGAACAAGTAACAAGTTAATCGTAATATTTACAATATATACTTCTCTTTCTGAAAGGCAGTATATACATTTAGAATAACAGAATAGGAAGGGATCTTGGAGGTCTTTTAGTCCAACCCCTGCTTAGGCAGGAAACCCTACACCACTTCAGACAAATGGTTATCCAATCTCTTCTTTAAAACTTCACTGTTGAAGCATTTACAACCTCTGGAGGCAAGATATTCCACTGATTACTTGTTCTTATTGTCAGGAAATTTCTGCTTAGTTCTAAGATGCCTTTCTCCTTGTTTAACTTCCACCCATTGCTTCTTGTTCTACCCTCAGGTGCTTTGGAGAACAGTTTGACTCCCTCTTCTTTGTGGCAATCCCTAGATATTGGAAGACTGCTATGATGTCTCCCCTAGTCCTTCATTTCATCAGACTAGACATACTCAGTTCCAACAACTGTTCTTTATATATTTTAGCCTCTAGTCACCTAATCATCCTTGTTGCTCTTCTCTGCACTCTTTCTAGAACCTCAACATCATTTTTACACTGTGGAGACAAAACTGAATACAGTATTCTAAGTGTGGCCTTACACTTACTTGGTACTAACACTTTACGTGATCTTGATTCTATCCCTCTGCTTATGCAGCCTGGAACTATGTTGACTTTTATGGCAGCTGCTGCACATTGCTGGCTCATAAATAATAATTTTAATAATTAAATAATAATAACAACAACCATAACAACAACAACCTACAGTTTTGATCTCTGACTTGTTTAAATTTGTTACTATCAGTGTAAAGTACAATAAAAGCCAAAAGTCAAACCTTTCCTTTGAAAAAAGGTTCACTAAACTCAGTGAATTTATGTATCAATATGCTTTTTTAAAATTAATTTTTAATTCATTTTAATTACAATATAAGACTCACACAACATAAAACAAGTGTATCAATATGCTGCGGATTGTGATGTTTGGGCCCTTCCCAAAATATTTACAGTATGAATCAAATAATCTACATTAGGATTTTACTTCTGTAGGCATATCACAAAAGTTGATCAATGATTAAAGTATGATTCCTGTTATTGGGTATTATTGGGCTGATAGTCTTTTTATTAGCAAGGTTATGAAAACTACAGCATCTGATTTTCTTTTTTCTTTTTAAAGCAATCCATCAATCTTTTCAACTGTATTGGCGGGGGGAGAGCCGGGGAGAAACCTCCAAGCTCCACTATTTTCCTTTGATCTGATATGGGAAAAGATTCTGCATATTATGAATGTATCATGTTCATTGAGGCTTCTACTAGATCTTGACAGGTACAGTGAGCTGTATTGTAACACTTTGTTTAGAGATACCATAGAATAAATTGAAATGATAAATGGTGCCATCAGTGAATGTAAATCATGCGCTTTGTTTTTGAAACACAACATGGAAAAAAAAATGAACCATAGCAAAAGTCTCCTCTTGTGACTACAAACTATATTATCAGCTGCAGAAAACCAAGCAGCTATTCAAGAGTTACTAAATAGCTAAAGGAAGTGAGATTCAAGAACTGCTATATAAGAAAATAGGAACTTTGCCACAGAGGCACAAAACATGAAGTTCAAGGACTACAAATACCTTGAATATGATCTCCAGGTAGCATCTTTCCAGGCTGCCACCAAATTATGTCAGAAAAATATTAAATATTAAAAACTTGTAATTCTTTCATTGGTGGTGTCTTCTCTTGGAAAATATCGTCCCCGAGATCTCTTTTATACCCTTTTCAGCGCCAAGGAAATATTTTATTATTTCCTGGGATTTTAGTTCTTTGAGAAACTTTATACTATTTAATTTTGCTGCTGGTTTTATATGAAGTATTTTATGTGAAGTATTTATGTGAAGTTGTGGTATATCTTGCTTCTTGTTTGAGTTCTCGTGCATGAATAATAAGTCATGATTTCACTAGTTTTACATTTCTTCTAATCTATACCATTCCGAAAATTTCTGAATAGGTAATCTAAAGGTATTATATAAAAGTTTACTCATTAACAAAAAGGGCCCTTTGTGGCGCAGTGGTTAGAATGCAGTATTACATGCAAACTCTGCCCACAGCCGGGAGTTCAACCCTGAAGGGCTTCAAGATTGACTCAACTTTCCATTCTTCTGAGATCGGTAAAATGAGGACTCAGATAGCTGAGAGCAATATGCTGACTCTTTAAACTGCTCAGATACTACTGCAAAGCACTATAAAGTGGTATATAACTGTAAGACTTATTGCTGTTGCTAACATTATAGTTCCTGGGTCAGAAATAATAATATGCCTGCCAAGGTATGTCACTTCTCACTTATTTTTATTTTTAAAATAATAAATGGGAAACTAACATGCCAGCAAGCAAAGCCCTAGACCTCGCATATATCACAGAGACAATTTCATGCTGCATATATTCATGATATAAAAAGATTGGAGATCCCCCAATAAATAGGTATGGAATGAAGTTGCTTACACATTGAAGAACAGCCTGGACAAGTTTTAAGGGTGTGAGGCAAATTAATGGAGACTAAAGTACCAATATCATGGTAACATTTATATGAGATATTTCTCATACTGATAAAGGGAGTAGCAGATACCAAAACAATGGATAAATGCAAATTACCTTGCCTTCATACAAAATACAAAAACCTCTTTGCAAAGGACTACAACATACAAACACGCACACAGACACAGACAAAGGCACACACACACACACACACACACACACACACACAAATGGAAGAGAGTTTTGCCAACTATCTATACATTTCCCTATCTGAAAGTACAATATTTGCTAGAATTCTTGTGTGGCAACTCTAACTTTCCTTCTAATCCTGTTATTTACCAGGATTCTTCCTGATTTGTTCCTTGGGTTTAATCAATTTAGATTGTAAGGAGATGAATTGACCATTTAGACAATTTGTCAAAAATGAATGAATAATTCCAGGAGTTTTGACCGGATTACCATTAATTTCAATAAAATTAATAGGATTGTTTTCCAATCACGTCTTTAATAAATTACCCCATTTTGGCTCCGAAAAACTACAATCTGACTGTAAATTTTAGAGGTTTACAGGGACCACACCAAGTTCCTGAAATAAAGCTCAAATAGCTGCCAATCTGTATCACTAACTCTTACAGATTTCCTGCTTCAAAACATTCTGAGTCCCAGTGATCTGACAGCCTCATGCTGTTCCTTTCAGTCTGTTTAGTTTTCCACCCAGGGAGGGTTTCATCTGCACATGCCCCTTTGATGCTCAATTTAATTAATGGAAAATTTCCTCCTGTGGCTAAAATTGCAATCTTTTTGCAGCCACTCAAGGGCAAAGGTAATGTGACCCTGTTAAATTGAATTTGATAATTATGTCCTACTAAAGATTATTCCCTTTGCACCTAGACGTTCAGATATTTATTATTTGCCTGAGAGATGGCTAGGAGTATAGTATAGAGAGACTTGGGCATAAGCCTGCCTAACTCTCTTTGGTAAACGTCTGATGCATGCCACACAATATAGTTTGGTAACATGTTGTACACTGGGCAAAAATGGAAGAGATGGAGATAATAATGATGATAATGGTAATGGCAATGATGATAATGATGATGGTGATGATGATGATAACAACAATAGTAACAACAACAACAACAAGAAGAAGAGTTGGTAGGGATCTTGGAGGTCTTCTAGTCCAACCCCCTGCTTAGACAGGAAACCCTACTACACCACTTCAGACAAATGGTTGTCCAACATCTTCTTAAAAACTTCCAGTGCTGGATCATTCACAATTTTTGGAGGCAAGCTTTTTCACTGATTAATTGTTCTAACTGTCAGGAATTTTCTCCTTAGTTCTAAGATGCCTTTCTCCTTGTTTAACTTCCACCCATTGCTTCTTGTTCTACCCTCAGGTGCTTTGGGGAATAGTTTGACTCCCTCTTCTTTGTAGCAACCCCTGAGATATTGGAACACTGCTATCATGTCTCCCCTAGTCCTTCTTTTCATTAAACTAGACATATCCGGTTCTTGCAACCATTCTTCATATGTTTTAGCCTCCAGTCCCCTAAATCATCTTTGTTGCTCTTCTCTGCACTCTTTCTAGAGTCTCAACATCCTTTTTACATTCTTGTCTTTCAGAAGCTGACAAAAATTTGCAAATGTAATGTATATTTTCTGCTTCTGCTCATATTATTTAATAATGCTTTAAAAGTCTATAGTCCTACTCCCCTCTTGTCAGTGAGTTAGCCAAAATTAATTTAGACTCACATTGAATATTGCCAAGACTAGACTAGAGACTAGAGACTAGAGACTAGAGACTAGAGACTAGAGACTAGAGACTAGAGACTAGAGACTAGAGACTAGAGACTAGAGACTAGAGACTAGAGACTAGAGACTAGAGACTAGAGACTAGAGACTAGAGACTAGAGACTAGAGACTAGGCTAGGCTAGGCTAGGCTAGGCTAGGCTAGACTAGACTAGACTAGACTAGACTAGACTAGACTAGACTAGACAGACTTAGAATTCTTTATTGGCCAAGTGGACACACAAGGAATTTGTCTTTGGTACATATGCTCTCAGTATACATTAAAAAAAAACCTTCAATATTCATAAGATGCAACACTTAGTGATAGTCATAGATTACTAACAAGCGATCAAATCATACTAGGAAACAAATAAAACAATATAAACTGTAAAGATACAAGCAATAAGGTTATAGCCATAAATTGAAAGAGATATGCAATAGGAAAGATTAGAATAATAACAGTAGGCAAATGCAACATTTTCTAAACTTTTTACAGGAAAAAGTGTTTCCATAGATGGGTTTCATATTGGCCAGAAAAAGGAGGGATTGAGAAAAATGGAAAAACCTACTGCTGCGTTATTTGTCTGACAAGAGATTTATTTAAATATCTCTAATGAGACTCCAATCATCGCTGCACTGCCATATCTTTTTCAGGCATTGCAACTTTACTTTTCCTCATTGCACCTGCTCAAGATTTACCCACTGGAATAAATTTTGAAGGTACCCTGAGAAAAAGGGGCAGAAAGAATTAGCTGTTTCATGTTCATTGAGCAGAAATTGCTTCTATTTACAGAAACACCTGACTGCATTCTGTCTTGGGTTAGAGGCAAATGCATAATATAAAATTTGCTACTGTTCTATAAGATTTAAGAAGCATCCAGAAAAAAGTATGTGATTTGTTGTGGTTACTTCTGGCTCAGCTCCTGCCCCAAGGAATGTGCAGGTGGATGAGGGGGAAACATCCACATGCCGCAGGCCTGTTTTGCTCCCGATGAATCTGCCGACGAAGCCTCCTCTGACCAAGGAATCGTGGGTGACAGGGAAGAGGGGAGTTTGGCAGTCCAGGAGGAGATCAATCATCTGTATCATCCCTGGATTCTGAACAAGAATTAATGACACATCCACGCATGCGTAGAGTGATGCATAGGAGACAACAACTGAAGGATTATTACAAGAGAAAATGAGGCCACCTGTGGTTGGGTGGGACTGCTGTAATTAGTGCTACAGATAAATGTGCAGCCGGGTGTATTAGCCTCATGGCAGTTTATCTGATTCATTGTTTCGTCAAGATCGTGGTTTTTGTGCTGTTCAAGATTATGTGTGGACTCTCTGGACTTTAGAATTGGACTCAATTTCCCAGTTATTGGGTGAACAATTGGATTGCATTTAACCTGTGCCTTGTGTGTACCAGAAAATCCCTTTGACATTTAAAAAAGGAGCTGTTTCTGTTTTTCTGTTTATAAAAAAATTTGGGTTTTCCTTTTATCGTGTGGTGTGTGTCTTCCTGGACTAATTACCCTGTAATTACAAGCGATTGAGACACACCGTGAGAACATGATTCAGGCAGAGATTCGGTGTATGGAAACTGAAAGAAGAGAGAATAAAAACCAAGATTTTTTAGATCTACATTATTTAAAAGCTGCATTCCCTAATGGAAAGATTAATTTCCATGGTACAGTACCAGCTTCAGGCAGGGGTCATACTTTATATACTGCTTACCATGTATCTTGGCCCAACTGTATGCTATAGACTATCAGTACAATATACAGTCTGACCGAGAAAATTGTGAGATTTGTTTGATCGACATGAGAAGCAGTTTGGAAACAGCTTGCCTGGAGATACCATTTGGTAAAAGTGTTTTCCCCACTCCCCATCTTTTAAGACTGTAAATGAAGGGAAGATTTCAAGTTCTGGCTTTGGAGGAAACATTTGACAGTGCTGAAAAAGAATATTTACATTCTCCAGTCTTCAAGAAATAAAAGGCTGATAACAAGTCACTTACCACATAACTTTTCTCAAGGAGAAAGAATTATACCATTGCTTTAATGTTTTGCCTCTGGCAGTCTTGAAGGGTAGCCTTCCTATGGGAGATCAGAGCTACTCGTTGGTTCAAGTGAGATATATACAGTGGCTCATGTTCCACTTTTTAGTGGAGATCTTTTTGCCTCTCACATTCCATTTTTAACTCATAGATCAGGAAGATTGAATGTATTTACACTTCCTTTCCATTGGTAGAATACATAGAGCTGTTACTCGTAATGCTGGCAAATCTTGTGCTATGGCATTGTTCAGTCCACCAAATGGCATTTCAAGAATCAGATTAGAGATCTTAAGTGATTTAGATCCTGAGCTTTCATCAGGAAACTGCCAAGATGGCTTTTATTATTGTTTATTACAATACATACTTGCACTTAGTTTTGACTGGCCAGTCATTATAATAAAAAATACATAGATTGATTAATTATCGGAAGTATAAAACTAAGCCGTCGACATGTGAATGCTACAAATCATATTCACAAATTTGCATGAATAGACCACCCTTCAAAAACAGTATTCGACTGCAACTCATGAAGAATATAGTTGCTCAGGACCTACTAGGAGTTGTCTCACTAGCAAGGTAACTAGTATTTAGCGAAGAAAATGTCTCCCTCTACATATTTTCTCTCTAGAAACCTTTTGAACAGAATAATTAAAACTTACCCATTTTCTTCGTATCTGAGACTAGAAACAAAGCTCACTGATTCCACATCTGTTTGATAGCCAATACTATTCTTCCATCTTCTATAATCTTTGCGTGTTAAATATCCCCTGAAAGCTAAGCAAGCATTAGCAAAAAAGAAGATTAAAAATGGAGCAGCGTTATCTGACATTTTTCAACATATGGAATACTCTTTGTTCAACTTCTAGAAAGAAACAAATTCAGATTTGATTCAGTTCTGCAGCCTCTGGCTGTAATCAGCCCCCAGGCTACAAAGTTTACTGACCATTACAAATGAATGGCATTGCCAAAGGTCTCATCTGAGAACAGCTACAGATAGATTTTGTCAGCAAACTATTTATGAGGAGAAAACTGAATCACCATTTATTTGACTCATCCTAAACATCTGCTGGGCAAATATTTTTATTTTATCTGTTTCATCCTTTCTTTTCTTCAAAGAATTCTAGAAAATCCATAAATTTAAATCCTGAGTAATTAAGGGCTTATCTCTCTCTATTATAAAACACAAAGTATCTCACCTGCCTCACTTTAGCAGGTGATGTTGGAACTAAGAACAGCCATTGATATGATCTCTAACTAATTCCAATCACTCATATTTCAGGAGTTGTAGAAACATAGAATAGGAGCAACTGACTTTTTGTTCTCCAGAGATTTTGAGCTTTAGCATTTACAATTTCTTGTCCTGAGAGCTGAAGGAATTGTGGAAATACAGTGTTCCCTCGATTTTCGCGGGGGTTGCATTCCAAGACTGCCCGCGAAAGTCAAATTTCCGCGAAGTAGCGGTGCGGAAGTAAAAACACCATTTTTGGCTATGGACAGCCAAAAACTACCCCCACGCATCTTTTTCAAGGCAGCGCAAGGAGCCGGGCTTGAAGTTGGGGGCGGGGAGCAACGAAAGTGCGGAGGCCGGCAAAGATTGTTTTGAATGTCAGCTGCCCCCGCCCCCCCAGCGCCTCCGGCCCCCTCGCCGCTACCCCCACCCGCCCGATCCGCCCATCTCACCGGCTTTCTTGGGACATGGGTCCTCCTGCAGCAGCGCTGGCGGCTATGGCTTCTCATCTTCCTCATTTGGCCGCTAGCCGGTCTGAGCGCTTTGAGAATGCCCGCCCCGCCCCTCTCACAGTCCCTTAGCTGAGAACGCTTTTGTCCCAGTTATCAGCAAGGGGGCTGCAGGAGAGGCGGGGCAGGCATTCTCACAGAGAGGGAGAGAGAGAGGGAGAGAGAGAGGGAGAAAGAGAGAGAGAGAGAGCAAGAGGGGGGAGAGTGGAAGATAGAGAGAGAGAGAAATGATAGAAAAAAGGGGAGAAAAAAAGAGAAATGAGAAAATGATTGAAGCAGAGAATGACAGGAAAGAAAGAGAAAGAGAGAAGTGACTCTTGGTGATGACGTATGATGTCATCGGGTGGGAAAAAACGTGGTATAGGGAAAAAAACCGTGGAGTATTTTTTAATTAATATTTTTTGAAAAACCGTGGTACAGTAGTCCCTCGCTATATCGCGCTTCACCCACCACGGCTTCACTTCATCGCGGGTTTTGAAGTCCGCGTTGGCACAGATACGGTGCTTAGAAGTTTGGAAGGACAGGACAAGCCAACCAGCCCGCGGCTGGGTGAATGATGAGCGGGGCGGGGACTGAGCTCCGGCGGAGGCCCGTCCCCTCGTTCAACCCACCTCACCAGTGCCGAGAAGGCAGTCTTTGGAGGCGTGCTTAGTGGTTGGCGGTGGCGGCGGTGTGCTTGGGGTTGTAGAAAGAGCTCCTGGCAGCGTGCGAATGAGTGAGCGCGAGCAAAGAAAGGAACGCGACGCGGAGGGGATTTCCAGACTAGGCTCGAGGGCAGGAGAGGAAGTGCTGGGCGGGTGGAGGGGAAAAAAAAAGAAAAGAAAAGAGAGAAAGAGAAAAAAAGAACCAGCCGGGGCAGCTCACCAGGGACTTTCCAGCCGGGGCAAGGCAAAAAAGACAACGTTTGGCCGACCTGCTGCAAAGAACAGCAGTGGGTTGGGAATGCTCGGGGGCGGCGATTCTTTTGCCCTCCCCTTCTTTTCCTCAGGCGCAGAGTAAGTAGTAGTGGGGGGGAAAGGTTAGCCCGCCGTTGCTCGCCTCCAGGCATCCGGAGCTGGTGGGAAGGAGGAAAAAGGGAGCAGGGAGCGTCCCCCCTAAAGTACTATCAGTCGATAAATTCCCCATCGCGGATTTCACCTATCGCGGCCGGGTCTGGAACGTAACACCCGCGATAGGTGAGGGACTACTGTATAGCCGTTTCGCGAAGTTTGAACCCGCGAAAATCAAGGGATCACTGTAGATGACAATTCGATATCAAGCCATCCAGAGGATAGCAGATCACCTGCTGTTATCTATTATTATAGAGATAGCTCTGAACAATACCATAGCAGGCAAGTAAGATCACATGAGAAAAGTCAGTATTGAAGAGGGTGCTATTTTTGCAGGCTAATGAAAAAGTTACATGTTTCTACATACTGTTTTTCTAAACATATAACATGTAAGTTAATGTCAGAAGTAAGGCAATACAGACATGCCTAGGTATCAAAGATTCTGTGCAGGAAGGTTTTTATAGTGTTCATATAGATGAGAAGTAATTTCTCTGGAATACGTTTTCAAAACACCTGGCTAATATTGATGGGAGAGCCAGTTTTCTGCAATATTTCAGCACTTTTTTGCCTCCTGCACATACACAGAAGCAAAATCACATGAGGTTGGCACACGCATGAGCACCTGAATCGCCAGTATGCACCGGTATGCCGATAAGAGGAATCCACCCACTGTAATATAGACATATAATTTTTGGAAAGAACAAATAGGTAAGAGATATCTAAAATGCTTTTCTTTATTCCCTTTAAGAAAGAGATATCAAACAGGCTGGTCAGTTTTATGTTGATATTTCGTAAACAATAACCAAATATCGTTAAATACTTTGAAAACAATGGAGTAATTGTTACAAAAATCAGCATGTATTGATAAAATAATCTTATTCCTTTTTCACAAACATGTTAACTTCCTTAATATATAATGGAATATAATATTTTGATTTGACAAAGTACTTCATGACTTTCTAATTTCTAATTAAACATGAGGTCGGATGGCATGGCAATTAAGTGGTTACAAAACTGTTCCAAAAATTATATACCTATTGTTCATTAATGGTATTCAATGAAATTCAGCCCGGGGTTTTTTATTTTTCATTTTTATTAATAACAAGTGGGAAGAGGTAGAGGGAATACTTATTCAGTCTGCATATTACACGATGTTGGATGGGGCACTAGGGTAGCTAATTCCTTGGAAGACAAAAATAACATTTTAAATGATTTTAATAGAGAAATAGTAAATAAAACAGCATGAGCTTTGACAAATAAATAGAGAATTATGCATTACAAACATGAATGGGAGTCCCTGGACTAGAAATACTCTCGTGAAAATGATATTGTGCTGGACATAAAAAGGCGGCTGGGCTTCCGTGATTGTGGTTACTATCTTGTTTTTTTTATCCCCTAGCATGGGCACTCTTAATTGTAGAGGGCAGGCCCATAACTTTATGGGAAACAATTACACTGGCAACTCCAGAGGTACGTCCTTAGGAAGCACTAAGGACCAACCTTTGAGTAGGACAGCCCTTATTTTCTTCTAATGCAGGGGTGGCAAACTCAAGGCCCACAGGATGCTTAGTTCTGGCCCATGGGCCTGCCCTGGAAACAGTGGATGAGCAGTTTGTGGTGCCTCTGCCAGCAAAAATGGGGCTTGGGAGGGCCATGCGCATCCCTCATAGGCTTTGTTTCTGGCTGCAACAACCTCATGAAGACCTCTGCCAGAGAAAACAGAGCCCAGGCAGGCACCAGGGCTCTATTTTCACTGGTAGAGAACTGTGGGAGACTATTGTGGTCAAAAACAGAGCCCACACAGGCTGAGTGACATCAAACCCCACTCCGAGGTGAAATACAGCCCCGATGTGGCCCTCAATGAAATAGAGTTTGACATCCCTGTTCTAGTGCATATTTTCTTCAGACCAATGAGAGTTCTTGACAGTTTGTTTCTGGGTGTCTATTTAAAATCCCGTTTTTGAGATTGGGACTAGAGAATGATAAAAATTGCCTTCTTTGACACAATACGGTATGTATCAAATACTCAATGGAAGCCTGTATTTTTCTGATGCTGCATTCTAACAATGGAACATAATCCCAAACCTATTTTTGTGATAAAATTTTGTTTTTAGTTTCTTGTAGGTAATAGGTAAACCTTATTTCATTCTTTACAACTTTTAATAAAACAAGAGTTGCATCTCTTCTTATACGACTATCATTTACCTTCTTTGCTTTCTATTTTATCCTTTTATTGTTGTAGTCTTTATAAGATGTCTCAAAGATTTTTGATCAAAGACTTTTTTTAAAAAAATGAAGGAACAAATAATTGGAAAGAGTAACTTAACTGAACACCAGTAATGTGTTTTTAAAAGCTAAGGCAAATCTATAATGTTTTAGGAAAATTTATCAATATTCCTAAATATAATATAAAAGTTTTTAGAACCTGCCTTATGAACCAGGGTACTTTCAAGTCTCTTAAAAGATTCCTCAAATTCTTTAAATGGATATAGAAACTCATCCAGTTAGAGAAATTGTAAAGGGACTTCATACTTTGCAGTTCTCATAGTCAATACAACAATTCTTGGCTAATTCAACACATCTGGAAGACACCAAGATGGGGATGATGTGGATAATGGGGGTGGGAGAGGGGGAAGGGGGAACACGATCATCATTGACTTCTGATTCTTAGCTATTACTTTGTTGGTACTATATACAGCAATGAGACAAACTTCATTTCCAGTATGCAAAATAAATTAAATTAAATTAAAATTAATCACCTAACTTTTTAATGATAAAGAGTATAAAAATATTGTAAAAAAGTGTAACAAAGTGTAAAAAAAACTAGAGACGAGAAACAAAGAGAATTAAGCATTTGGGTTATTTTATCTTCCTCATTAAAATTGTTGAACTAAAGAGAACCATGTTTTTGGTACTATGAGCGACATTTAGAGGGAAAAAAGATTGGGCTAATGACCTTGGGATATGATAATGAAATGATACCTGGAGAGAATAGGTCCATTTTTTAACCTGAGGTGGGGTGTGATTTTTTTTTGTTTTGGTTTTTTTTTGCATTTTAAGAGAAATAGAAATTTCCCCCACTGCTTAACTTTAAAAAGGAGGGGGGGGGAAATACTTCCCTAAAGTTAAGCAGTACATAAGCTAAAGCAATGATGGGTTCATATAATTTATCCTGGGGGCATCTCTGACTTCACAACTTAAATAAATCCAATTAAATTTCAAATTATAATATCAGTTTTCCAAACTCAACTCAACAATAAACTTATTTCTCACGTACTCTGGGCTTCTACGTTTATTAAAATGTTTCTATCCCACCTTTCAACTCTGCTGCGGAGCCCCCAAGGCAGCTAACAGGGAAGCCCGTTTCCCCGCACCCTTAGAACACATTTACTCACCCCCCCCCTTCTGCCGCAGTTTTATCAATGTCTGTTCAACTGCTCGCCTAGCCACTTGTGTATTTGAGAATCTATTTATTTTCAAAATGCAAATGCAGCCTATCTCTAAAGACTGCCTTGCTGGAAAATAAACAACCTGAACAAGACTTTCTATCTTGTAGAGGATCTCTTGCTGTCAAAACCATTCAAAGAATATTCTGAATTCTGAATGTAGCCCCCTTCACCCCACAATTAAAATGAGCAGACTAATCCTGGAAGAATTATTCAGGCAAAGCATCCCCTCCCCCCCGTTTCCCTTCACACAGTATAAAGTAGCGATAAGGTCATTTATAAAAGAAACTACTGCTTTTGAAATGGTGACTTGTGGACCAGAGGACTGCCTGGAAGTGGGCCACAGATAACACTGAAGGCTGCATTCTCCTCTCAGACACCAACAGCACCAGCAGCCTCCCGAGTCTTTGGAACAGATTCTGATGGAGAAAGGGCCCAATAAGGTTAATACCCCTACTTTGATCTCTGTCAAGGCAAGAATTAATTTACATTTCAGATGAAAAAGGTTGACAGCATGAAAAGGCATCTTGTTTCTGGCCTGTGAATGTGCTGTAATAGATTGGGAATTCTGAAAGGAAGTTCTGAGGAAGCTAAAGGGATAAACCTCACTGCTGCTTTTTTACTGGGAAAGAGATGAAAGGAAAACAAATTTCAGCATGAGCTGCGTAAAAACATGTAAGCCAAGGGCTTCCTAAATTTCAAGACCACCTTTTCTCCTCCCCCTCTGGTTGCCTTCTTCCTTTTTTAAGACTTCTTTTTAAATCAATGACTCTTTGAACGCATTGGCAATAAACCATTGGCAATAAACCA